>NW_007252243.1:168379-221714 GCF_000164805.1 Carlito syrichta | reverse complement strand
GTCTCGCTGCCCAGGCGGGTCTCGAACCCGCAGGCTCAGGCAATCCACACACCTCAGCCTCCCAAGGCGCAGGATTACAGGCTGAACCACCGAGCCCGGCTTGATTTTTTAATAATGGTCATTCTGACTGGTATAAGGTAATATCTCATTGTGGTTTTAATTTGCATTTCCCTGAAGGTGAGTGATAGAGAGCATTTTTTCATATATTTGTAGGCTGTGTATCTTCTTCAGAGAGATTTCTTTCATGTCATTTGCCCACTTTTTAATGGGGTCATTTGCTTTTTTCTTGCAGATTTGCTTGAGTTCTTTGTAGATTCTGGATATTAGTCCTTTGTCAGATATTTAATTTGTGACTATCTTCTCTCATTCTGTAGGTTGGCTATTTGCTCTGTTGATTATTTCTTTTGCTGTGCAGAAGCTTTTTTAGTTTAATCAAATTCCACTTATTTATTTTTGTTTCAGTTGCATTTGCTTTTGGGGTTATAGCCATAAATTCCTTGCCTAGGCCAATGTCCATAAAAGTTTTAATAGGTTTTCTTCTAGGACTCTTATGGTTTTAGATCTGACATTTAAGTCCTTAATCCGTCCTGAGTTAATTTTTGTATATGGGGAGGAATGGGAATCAAGTTTCAATTTTATGCATGTAGCTTTCCAATTTTCTCAGGACCATTTGTTGTATTGGGTGTTCTTTCTCAAGTGTATGTTTTTGTCTGCTTTGTCAAAGATCAATTGGTCATAGATATTTGGGTTTATTTCTGTGTGGGGGGCCAGCCCCTGCAGAGAGATTTAGGGGGGGTCCCTGGAAGGTGTGGTGGTATCGGTGATTATTCTGGAGAGATAAAGAGAAAGAAAGAGAGAGAGAGAGAGAGAAAGATAGAGAGAGAGAGAGAGAGAGAGAGAGAGAGAGAGAGAGAGGAGAGAGAGACAGGGGGAGAAAGAAAGAGACTGGACTCTGTCTAGTGCAGAAACCATTTATTGGAAGTTACAGCGGGTATTTATCCCCAAATTTTACACAGACAGTCACACAAGTCTTTCATGTGAACACAAAGCTGGGTGGATGAGGGGTGTTCCCCACCCACCAGGTGTTTCCTCAGGCATGAGGAAGGACAATCCCAATTAAATCACAAGACATTCACATGAACACAAAGTCAAGTGGGTGAGGGGTGTCCCCCAACCACCAGGTGTTCCTCAAGCATGAGGAAGGGCAATCCCAAAATTATTTCACTGTTCCTCATGCTTGGTTAATATTCCTCAAAAGCAATACAATAATTTCTAACATCATAATATTCCAATGATCAATAACTTTTAAAACTTATGCATACACAACACCTAATGACTAACTTAAATCTAATTCCTTTCTATTTTACACTAATTCTACCTACACTATAGAAACTCTTAATTATAGCCCAACCCAGTTCCTAAAGAATATGGCCCAGTCAAAAGATCATGTTGGGTCATTTCTAGGAACAACTGATTACAATCTCTTAATAAAATGGCTGTTCTAAAATCCTATATATCTATCTTAATTTCTATAAAAGTTTCTAATTCCTAATCCTAACATATAAAGCTGATCATCAGCAATAAAGCTTCTAAAAATAAAACCCAAATATGAACTGTAAATTGCACTAAGGCCAAAACCACAATAGTAGAAAATGGGAACAATGAAATTTCTAAAGTTAGCTGTATTCTTATTAAACTTCAAAATATCATGATTGTTCATGCTTGAACTAACATAATTCCCTGACGTTAGCATGGCCTATTCTACAACCCTTTCTAGGAATAAAATAAATTCAATTTCTATAACAAGTAGAAAAACCCTATACTAACTGTAGCTAAAACTGGTCTAAAAGAATGCAGCCCAGTCCAAAGTACACGCTGGGCCCTCAGGAATGTGGCCCAGTTCAAAGTTTGTGCTGGGCCATTTCTGGTCACTCTAGATAATCATCTATACCATCGAAAGGTGAAAACAACTCTCCATAAGTATATACTCATTCTACAAATGTACTTTTAAATCTTATAAAGAAGCTTGTACCGTATTAAAGGCTCCCAAATGTGACCTGAGTTTAAATTATATCTAGCACCTAAGCCGAAACCGCAGTTCATGGAAAACAGGAACAATGAGTTTCTAGAGTGAGCCATGCCTGTCACAGTCACAGAGACTTCAGCTTAGGTAGGCAGAGATCCTTTGGGCTAAAATGAAAAAGGGAGAAGGGAATGGGGTCAACAGCTCCCGAATGCATCCTAGTGGTCTCGGGGCCCATGGCCCACCTTGATCCCTAATGTTCAGGTGGGCCTCTGTGGCCGGCTCCCAACATCTCCCCCTTTTTTATTTTATTAGCATGAAACCATGAAACACGGTATTGAGCTGAGAAATACTTCTTTTCAGCACTCTGCAAAGTTCCTTCTAATGGGATGTGCTAAATACCAAAAAAAAAAAAAAAAAGGAAGAGGAAATGGGCCAACAGCTCCCGAACACATCGTAGTGGTCTCAGGGTCCACAGCCCACCTTGATCCCTAACGTTCAGGTGGGTCTCCATGGCCAGCTCCCAACATCTCTGGATTCTCTATTCTGTTTTATTGGTTCATGTGTTTGCTGTGGTACCAGTACCATGGAGTTTTGGTCAAAACAGCCTTGTAGCATATTTTGAAGTCAGGTAATGTGATACCTCCAGCTTTGTTCTTTTTGCTTAGGATTGCTTTGGCTATTCTGGCTTTTTTGTTTTGTTTTTGTTTTTTGGTTTTTGGTTTTTTGGTTCTGGCTTTTTCTGTATTATAGAATTGTTTTTTCTAATTCTGCGAAAAATGACTTAGTTTGTTAGGGATTGTGTTAAATCTTTACGTTAGTTGGGTAATATGGTCATTTTAATATTGTTGATTCTTCCAATCCATGAGTGTAGGATGTTTCTCCATTTGTTTGTGTTCTCTTCATTTTCTTTCATTAGAGTTTTGTAGTTCTCCTTGTAGAGATCTTTCACCTCCTTGGTTAAATATATTCCTGTATATTTTTGCTTTTTGACTGCTTTTGTAGATGGAATTGAGCTATTGATTTAATTCTCATCTTGGTTTTTATTGGTGTATAGCCATGCTACTGATTTTTGTGTGTTGATTTTGCATCCTAAAACTACCAAATTCATCTATCAAGTCCAGGAAGTTTTTGGAGGAGTCTTTAGGGCTCTCTAGGTACAAGATCATATTGTTAGCATGCAGAGATCATTTGATGTCTTCTTTTCTAGTTTGGATACCATTTATTTATTTATTTATTTCATTCATTCATTCATTCTTGCCTGATTGCTCTGGACTTCCAGTGCAACAGTAGTGGTGAAAGTGGGTGTGCTTGCCTTGTTCCAGTGCTGAGGGGTGATATGTTCAGCTTTTCATTACTTAGCATGACATTGGCTATGGTTTGTCACAGATAGCTTTTACTATTTTGAGGAATGCTCCCTCCATGCCTATTTGGTTAAGGGTTTTTATCATGAAGGCATGCTGGATTTTATCAAATGCTCTTTCTGTGTCTATTGAAATGTGAAATGATTATATTATTTGTGTTTTTAATTCTATATGTAGTGGATCATGTTTATTCACTTGCATATGTTCAACCACCCTTGCGTCACTTGATTGTGGTGTATTTTCTTTATATACTGTTGAATTTGGTTTGCTAATATTTTGTTGAGGATTTTTGCATCTATGTTCCTAAGGAATATTGGTCTGTGGTCTTTTTTTGTTGTGTCTTTTCCTGGCTTTGGTATCAGACTGATACTAGCCTTAGAGAATGAGTTAGGAAGGATTCTTGCCTCTTCAATCTTGTGGAGTAGCTTCAGTAAAATTGGTGCCAATTCTTTAAAATGCTTGTAGAATTCAATTAGGTTCTGGACTTTTTGTTGTTGTTGTTGTTGGGAGACTTCTAATTAGTATTTCAATCTCACTACTCATTATTGTTCTGTTCAAGGTTTCTAATTATTCCTGATTCAAGATCAGGGAGTTGTATGTTTCCAAGAATTTATCCATTTCCTCTACATTGTCTAGTTTGTTTGCACAGAGGTGTTTATTATGGTGTCAGATGATCTTCTGAATTTTTGTCATAGCAGTTGTAACATCTCCTTTTTCATTTCTGATTAAGCTAATTTGAGTGTTCTCTCTCTATTTCTTAATTAATCTAACTAGTGGTCTATCAATTTTGTTTATTTTTTCAAAGAACTGACTTTTTGTTTCATTGATCCTTTGTATTTTTTAAAATTTCTATTTCATTTAGTTCTGTTTTGATCTTTGTTATTTCTTTTTTTCTGCTAGCTTTGTGTTTGGCTTGTTTGTGTTTTTCTAGTTCCTTGAGGTATGATATTAGGTCACCTATATGTGACCTTTCAGTATTATTAATGTAGGCCATAAGTGTTGTAAACTTTCTTCTGAGTACAGTTTTGCCTGTGTCCCAGAGGTTTTGATAACTTGTCATTTGTTTCATGGAATTCTAAAATTTCCATCTTGATTTCATTGTTGACCCAAAGATCATTCAGGAGCAGATTGTTTAACGTTCATATCTATGTTTGGTTTCATGAGTTCTTCTTGGAATTAATTTCTAGTTTTACTCCACTGTGGTCTGAGTTAGTGCTGGATATGATTCGATTTTTTTTGAAATTATTGAGACTTGATTTGTGGCCTGTCATATGGTCTATCTTGGAGAATGCACCATGTGCAGATGAGAAAAAATTTATATTCTGTAATTTGGGGATGGAATGTTCTATTAGTTCTATTTCGATAGAGTCCTGTTTAATTTAACTGCACATAGAGTCTGCCAGTTTCTTTCTTTCGTTCTTTTTACTGTTTCTTTTATTCTTTATTTGCTTCCTTCCTTCGTCTTTCTTTCTTTCTTTTTTTCTTTCTTTCCTTCTTTCCTTCCTTCCTTCCTTCTTTCTTTCTTTTGTTTCTTTCTTTCATGACTTTCTGCCTTGATGAACTGTCTCTTGCTGTCAGTGGAGTGTTGAAGTCTCCTACTATTATTGTGCTTCTATCTATCTATTTTTTTAGGTCCAGAAGAATTTGTTTTATAAAGCGTGGGCACTTTGGTGTTTGGCACATATATACTTAAATTGTTATGCCTTCTCATTGCATTTATTCCTTCATCATTATATAGTAGCTATCCATCTTTGTCTTTTTTTTTTTTTTTTTTTGAGTTGGAGTCTCACTCTGTCATCCAGACTGGAGTGCAGTGGCCACTCCCGGCCACTGCAGCCTCGACCTGCTGGGCTCTGGCAATCCTTCCGCCTCAGCCTTTCAAGTAGCTGGAACTACAGGCGCACACTCCCACGCCCAGCTAATTTTTGATTTTATTGTAGAGATGAGGTCTCATCAGTTGCCCAGGTGGGTCTCGAACCCGTGGGCTCAGGCAGTCCACTCACCTCAGCCTCCCAAAGTGCTGGGATTACAGGCTGAGCCACCAAGCCCGGCTCATTTTGTCTTTTTTTACTGTTGTTAATTTAAAGTCTGTTTTATCTAATATGAGAATGACTACTCCTGCTTGTTTTTGGTTTCCATCTGTGTGGAACTCTTTTCTCTACCCCTTTATCCTGAATCTATAGGAGTCTTTATGAATTAAGTGGGTCTCTTGAAGGCAATAGATAGTTGGTTTTTTAAAATTCATTCTGCCAGGCTATATCTTTTTAAAAATTGTGTCTAACTTTTTATTTTAGTAAAATCAGAATAAACACAGCACATACAATGCTGTCATCTAAAACTAGCACAAAAGCAATTACTAAACTTACAGTGACTTGAGATTCAATGTTTACATTCAGCAAATTGAATCAATTATTTACTGAAAATACTGCTGACTGATAAAACTGAATGTACAAGCCACTGATTATGGTAGCACAAAGATAACCACATGTTTGAAGATTGCAAATATGCCAGTAACTGAAAAATCAAACAAACCAAAAAGAACTTCAAAGAACCTTTGAGAATTTGGATACTTCATACTGGTGCTTAGAAGTGTTTCTTTAATACCTTAAGACAAATTTATCAAAACATTGGCATGTTTTTATTTCAAGTTGCCATTTTTGTCTTAAATTTTGTCAGAAAATAATCACTATTCTTTCTACCGAGGTCCTTTTTAGGTCACCCACCAGAAGATTCCCAGCTGTTGTCCCCATACAATGCCCATGATCAGCAGGAAGTAGTCAGACCAGTCATCATCCTTATTCCCTAACTGCAGTTGGGTTACTACTTAAGAGTGGGGAATGAGACAGGAGATAGCTAGAGAAAGGCTAGGCAGACAGAGAGAAGGGTCCTCTGGTAATAAGGTAGTGAATTCCTGCAGGCCTCTCAGGTTCAGCATTGGTAAACAAGCTCTCTGCAAGCCTCTGAGCTAGAGCCTAGGTACTCATTGCCGGAATAAAAAAGCAACCAGTCAGCTCACCATTAGGCCCCTGCCTCCTGCCAATTGGTCCTTAATACTGACCAATCAGGACAGCAACAGCTCACAGCTAGTGCTAGCCAATCGGCTTGGACTTAGGGCTACATAAGCACCAAGTTTTCGGTCCCAAATGGGCAACCCCCTCCTCTGTCCTCTCAATAAATCCTGCTTTCTAAAAAAAGAAAGAAAGAAAGAAAGAAAGAAAGAAAGAAAGAAAGAAAGAAAGAAAGGAAGAAAGGAAGAAAGGAAGAAAGGAAGAAAGGAAGAAAGGAAGAAAGGAAGAAAGGAAGAAAGAAAGAAAGAAAGAAAGAAAAAGGAAAAGAACATAATAGCTATATTGCCAAAGGCAGGTCTGTTTAATTTGACTCAAGATTAATAGGACTTAACATCAGAAGCTCACACTACCCCAAAATATAGTATTTCACATACGGTGGCATTCAACATACAAGTGCCAATGCTTTTTGTACTGCCTTTTGGTCAAGTTTCTTTAAAATGTTCAAATAATCATTTTAGGTTTCCAAAAATCATTATTTGTCAAAATATTCAATAAATATTACACAAGCTAGTAGCAAAAAGTATGAAAAATTTGTCATGTGGAAGTCATTTTCTTCTCAACTATCACTCTATAGTCCCAAATAAAATTTGAATCTAGTTATTCACAAGCTGTGTTCAACAACCTCCAACAGACAAAATAAGATTGGAAGTTTAAGGACACACATGCAAGACATACATATAAAATTCTCCGAATGTGCAATAAAATAAGTACTTTGTAAAATGTCATGAACAAAATGTACATGGGTCTAAATCTAACTAATTGAAATAGCACCATAACAAATGCCCTTAATAGTGTCAAGTGCACCTACTTCAAAAGTTTTAGAACAAGCCACAAAACACTTGAAAAATCTATTGCACTTTAGTAAATTTTTGTCCATTTCTTATGCCACTGTAAAGTTTTGTTTTTGATGATCATCTGGCTCGTTCACCCTTTCCTAGATGGGCATTTAGAACCTTATATTCTTTAGAAAAGCCATTCCAGTCACGATGAGGTGGGATGTATGGATACACCCATTATTGAAAGTACTCTTCAAAGTTAATTCAGATAAATGCAGCAATTTGTCATTAGTATTTAGGCAGTATATTAATCCTAAGCTAGGCAAATGTGGGCATAATATTAAAGGACAAGTTTGAAGTTCTGATAACTTATAAAGTGTTTGGAGGAGATTCATTTCATTAGACTTTTTAAATGCCTGCTGTGAATAATGAAATGTTAGAATGGCTGACCATGGCGGTGACTGGTCTTCATCATAGGCCTGGTCTTCAATGCATGCTAGTGTTGATGTTTTTTGGCGAAGGAGGTATGAGCAGGAAGGATTATATAGCAGATTTTATTTTAATGCACATTTGCATTGCTCTGTTTAAGCCATGCTGAGAGGTTAAAATGGCTTACATCTGTAGACTTTGTAAATCTAAAAAAAACTAACAAACTCAAAGTTTTGAGATCACACAGGTTGGAATTATGCAGTCTATATCTTTTTAGTGGGACACTGAGACCAATTGCATTCAGAGTTAATAATAATATGTAAGGTACTATTCAAGTAAGCATACTGGTTGTTATCTGGTTGCTTTCTTTATTTTCTCTATTGTGTTGGTGTTCCATAAAACCCGTGAACTTCCTGATCTCCAGCATCTTTCTACTGGTGTATTTTGACCTTTGTTTTCAGTATTTAGTACTCCTTTGACTATTTCTTATAGAGCCAGTCTAGTGGTGACAAATTCCCTCAATGTTTACTTGTCTGCAAAGGACCTCATTTTCCCCCCTTCATTTATGAAACTTAGTTTTGTGGGATACAAAATTCTTGGCTGAAAGTTATTCTGTTTGAGGAGATTGAAGAAGGAGTCCCAATCCCTTCTGGCTTGTAGGGTTTCTTCTGAGAAGTTTGCTACTAGTCTGATAGATTTACCTTTGTAAGTTATTTGATGCTTTTGTCTCACTGCTCTTAAAATTATTTCCATCACATTAACTTTGCATAGTTGGATGGTTATATGCCTTGGGGATGACCTTTTTGCAATGACTCTTCTGACAGTTCTTTGGGCTTCTTGTATCTGAATGTTTAGATGTCTGGCAAGGCCAAGGAAGTTTTCCTCCATTATTCCCTCAAACAGGTTTTCCAAACCTGTTGCTTTTTCTTCTTCCTCAGGAATACCTATGACTCTTAGGTTTGAATGTTCTACATAATCCCACATTACTTGGAGACTTTGTTCTAGTCTCTTGATTCTTTTTTCTTTATTGCTGTCTGATTGAGTTCATTCAAAAACCTTGTCTTCAAGCTCTGAGATCTTTTCTTCTGCTTGTTCTCATCTACCATTAAAACTTTCCACTGCATTTTGTACTTTCCTAAATAATTCTTTCATTTCAAGAATTTTTTTTAAGGTGTCTATTGCTTTGGAAATTTTTTTTTTATTCCTGTCCTGAACAGTTTCTTAAACGTCTTTATGTTGGTTTTGTATTTTCTCCTGAAGTTCATTGACCATTGTTATCCTCAACATTTTGAATTCTATGTCTGGAATTTCAAAAATTTCATTTTGGTTAGGGTTCATGGCTGAAGAGTTGATATAGTCTTTTGGAGGTGTTGGAGAACTCTGTTTTTTCATATTTTTAATGATTTTTCTGGTTCCTTCTCATTTGGGTAGATGATTCCTTCTTATTTGAGTCTGCCAGGGGGGTGATTTAGGCACTATAGGGTTCCCTTGGCCACATATGGCCTTCCAGGGGTGAGTTTCTCAATTGCCAGCCGTGGAAGCCCTCTGCTGTGTACCTGCACTGGCTCATGGCATGCTGAGTAGCTGGAGTGGTTTGGAAAGCGTTGTTAGCTGGCGCTTGGAATCTGGCCTTGCCCAAAGCTGAGGTATTGTATCCAATGTGGTGGGCTTTGCTATTGACCTTTAACCAGGAGGTGGTGCTTATGGGAGAAAGCTGGCTAAGATGGTGGCCGTGGGGTTTCTCCTTGGTGAATGCTGCTCCAAGGAAATACCCGTTCAGCCTAGGCCAAGGGTGGGGCCCTGGGGATTTCCTGTTTTCTGTCTGTTTTGAGCCTTATGGGGTTTTGAGCTTATGGGGAAAGGAGCTTCGCGCTCTGCAAGCATGCACTCTTCACTGCCCCAGTGGGGGGTGAGGAGGGTGTCCTAGGCATCCCAGGCCACTGGGAAAGGCTGTGGTGCAGAGTAGGCCCAGAAGAGACCAGAAGGGGAGCCAGAGGTTGCAATGCATCCCACCGGGCTCCTGCCTTGGCCTCAGGCAATCTGCGATGAACGTCAAGGTCAAGGTGCAGCCAGCCTCAGGACCTCAGGTGTTCTCAAGCAGTCGGGGCCCAGCCAGTAACTGTCTTCAGCTGCAGAATTTGCCTTTGGGGCTCGTTCCCTCCCAAGCTGGCTGGAAAGCAGCCGCTCCACCCTGCCAGGGCTGAGTTGCTAGAAATGGTGGCTGGTGCCGCTCAAGGCTTTTGCCTGCCCGACTCCGTGGCAGAGCATGACAGTAGGGAAGAGGGTTTCCCATGAAAGGCTGGGGTCCCACATGGCCCAGGGAGCCCTGCAAGTTCATGGCAGAAGTACAGAACTTCTGAATTCCCATCACGCACCTTCCCTGCTGTGCCTGGCGGCTGTGGTGGACTGTGGTGATGCAGGGAAGAGTCTGGCCAGTTCCAGCCCAGGTGGGTGGGATTTTTTTGTGCTTTGCTCCAGGTGGTTATTATCACTCCTTTGGGGACTTGTGGGGTGTGCTCTCTGGATGCTGAGGAAACTCCCCTATCTTGGTTTATTCGCTAGGAGAAACTCACCCTAGTGGCCTCATGTCAGCCATCTTTATCTGGAAGATTCCAGAACTTTAAACATAACATTCTGTTATCTTTTGACCTCCATTGACTCTTACAAAAGTAGACATAATTCTTGTTTTCTTATGTAAGGTGTCACTTTTTCCTGTCTGCTTCCAAGATTTTCTTTTTGTCTTTGGTTTTTAGCCTTTTGCCTATGATATGTTTCTAGTCAAATTTGTTTTGTTTTGTTTTTATTGTGCTAGAGATCACTGAGCTTGTTGGATCTATGAGATTCTCTGTCACCAAGTTGACAGTATCACAGGAAGTCACATTTAAGTGGTTTTTAAATGATTTTAAGATGCTTAGAATAAAACAAGTTTTGGAAATAGATCTGTGAGTAGAATGATAGAGCACCTTAATAAGATATTATTGCAAAGAAAGATATTAGGAAAAGGCAGAACAAAGTCTATTGGTTGGATCTGAAGTCTATTTTATAAAGTAAATAATACACTGACATTAAAAGGGTAAATCAATGACTTTTTGAAGTAAGAGTATTTTCTTTGAATGGATTATAGTTTTGTTCCTAGTGTAGCTATTATTTACATGCATTTGACGCAACAGATTGTGAAATAATTCAGAACTGTGTTTCGATGCCTTTTCTCTCTTCTCCTCCCTATTCTCTTCTGTCTTTTATTCTTTTTCTTATTTACAGACCATTCCGAACCCACTACTTCTAGTATAACATAGGCATTAATTTTGAAATTAGAATAAAAATGCAAGTTCTAAGACTGAACATCTAAATAAAGTTTGGGGATTAAAGTTAATACATCTTATCTCTGAATTGAGTTTTACAAAGTATAGAATTTATAGAAGCAATCTTTTGGATATTTTTTAATTTCAAAGAATGAGAAAATAGAACCAATTATAAATCAGAGGTATTATTCCTTTAAATTTGCTGTAACAGACAAAAAAGAAAAATATTGCTATTAATAAGGGGAAAGTTTATTATACTTAAGAAAAATTATTCACACTCAAGTGAGTTTTTATTTATAAGTGATGCTAAGAAAAGCAGATACATTTTTTATCATCCTTTTTCTATAGTGTGTATAACATATCTTAGATTAATTTATATTCCTGAAAACTTATGGTCAGGAGATGTTTTAAATAAAGAACAATTTGTAATAGAGATGCCGTCAATATGACTTTTGATATGTGCTATATCCTTATATAATATATGGTACTTTATACTACAAGGGTACCAGTATTTTTTCCGACTTGGGAACCTAATTTATAGCAGAAGCAGTGAGCCTGATCTCTACCTATTGGTCCATTTTGAATATCACAATCAAGAATTCTTTCTTGGCCTGTAATTAAACTCTGGCAACCTTCTTTGTCTCTGTCCATCTTCTCTCTCCCTTTATATTCTTCATCACCCATGCACTTATTTTCACAGCATCTCTGAGTCTCTGGGCTGGTCCTCTCTTCGTATGGGGCCCACAGATCCATTTCTCATCCTGCCTCAGCTCTCCTCTGTATCCCAGGGGTTTGACCTCAGCAAGATGTGCTTCCCAGGTCAGCTGGCTTTTCATCGGACTCAGCTGACTGAATGAGTGAAGACTGGCAGGGAGATGGTGGAGTATTGCTTTCCTTCCCCACCGTCCCAGGGGAGACGTCTGGGACCAGCTGCACCTCTTTACGACGCCAGTTCCCACCAGTCACACCCGAGGTGGTCCCCGCCCCCATTAGATGGTCCCGGGTCGCAAGTGGCATTGCTTCTTCCTTGTGCCCCCCCTGCCCCCGTGTGAGGGCAGCAGCAGTTTCCTGCTGTCGTGACTCCCTGGGTTACCTCAGTGTGGCTTCTCAGTTCCTGTCCCGCCCATGGAACCATCTTTCTGCGATGGATTCCCTTTGTTGCAAACACTTGAAGTTTTTAGTTCTCCTGGTTAAATGATAACAGAGACTATTCTCAACTTGTCTATAATGGTATCAATTTTTTAGAATCACAATTCTCGATGGTGGGCCAGTAGCTGATAAAAAAAATACAAGGTTTTCTTTTAGTCCTTACATAAAATTAAATGTAACTCTATAGTTTTAAAAAAATGTATAACAAGAGCTTCTTATAGTTAGTTTAATAAATGGATTATTAAGGGTTACTGACATTGATTATACATATAGCAAGATGCTTTTAGTAACATGGATACAATATATCAAAATACTGTAGTCATTCGTTCATAGTGGTTGCCTCTCTATGTTAATGCACTAATATAATTATTTATATATGGACTATCTCCCTGACTAGCTTGTGGGCTTCACGTCTTACACACATTAAAATCACTTTTAAAGCTCTAGAAAAATATAAGTCCTAGAACCTAATCCAGACTTATAGCGTCTGAGTCTTTGGAGAAGGGGGGCTGGGAATCTATACGTTTGACGACCTCCCCTGGGGGTTCTTTGACAGCCAGCTTCTCAATCTGATGGGGAGTGTTTGGGAAAACAGAGCGACAAGCAGAAGGTCAAGTATAAACGTCAATTTCCAAAGTTCCAATAGATGGACTATCTGATGATTGCCTTTTTTTTTTAATCTCTGAGAAACTTACAGGGACTGAAGAGAAAAGCTGGAGCTGATATTTACACGTCCAAGTCCACCTAGGACATTTGTGGCGCAAGAGGGGGCCCCATCACTTCCTTGAAGCTGACTCCTTCCGAGGCTTACTACAAAAACACTTAGTCATTCTGACGTGTGACTATTTCTATCTGATGGACAGGAAAGGGGGAAACTTTTACTCATATCGATTAATAAAGAAGTTCTGGAAAGGTCTTACATTTCCAGAAAACGAGCCAACCCTGTAACACCACCAGTCCTCTTTGTGCTTGTTTTGAACTGCCTGTAACTCAGACTCGGTATGGGTGAGAAACAAGGGTCATGAAACAATATTTTCTGAATATGAATCTGTCTTCAAAGTTCCCTAAACCTCTTTCTGAGAGCCTGTGGGGCTTTTTCTATCTGCTCAATGGGGGAGAGATTGCTAGTTGCCTTTCAATGGCCTTTTTATTCTCATCTAGACAGGCACATGGCTCCCAGAATTGGCTGTATATCCAAAGAATGCTGTCTGATCTGTGAATATCAACTACCACATGGATCCAAGGAAAAATGGTGGGAAGCCCTCATTTGGGACACAAAAAGTAAGTGAAATTTAACCTCTGAGGCATCTGGAGAGGATCCTGAGAAATATTTGCAAACATTTTTGGAAAAAAAAAACCCATCTAGTTATCTATCTTCATCAATTAATCCCCCTAACTAGTTCATAAAGCACACAAGGTGGCTGGGCAGACATGATCACTTATTAAATATACTGACAGCATTATTGATTCTTTAAAACCAAGTGATCTCCGGGAATACTTGGTTGGTCTCAGTTGAGCGTGGAAGGTAGAGTCTAAGAGAGGCTTCTAATCAGAGGTGCCCCAAACAGTGATTATTTTTCTAAACACCTACACCCACATGCACAATTAGAATTGAATAATAAGTCTGATCTTATTGTTTGGTCAGTTATATTATATGGTGAGCATTTTGTAGTTCTTCTGAAATTCTTTAAGTACGTCCCCTTCAAAGAGTTGTATTTTATTCCATTGAAAGGCAAGGACATCATTTATTCTATTTCTTTCTTTTTAAAAATTTCATCTTGTTACGTGGGCAGATTGTGCAGTGGTAGGGACTGGACTTCTAGCATACCTGTCACCCAAGTATTGAACATTGTACCCAACTGGTAATTTTTCAGCCTCCACCCGCTCTTTTCTTCTCCCCCTTTTTAGAGCTCCCTGTGTCTATTATTTCCATCTTTATGTCCGTGTGTACCCATTGTTTAGCTGCCACTGAGAAGTGAGAGCATGTGGTGATTTACCTTCTGCCTTCTGAGTTTGTTCACTTGGGATCATGGGTTCCAGCTCCATCCATGTTGCCATAAAGAACATGACTGCATTCTTTTTTTATGGCTCCATAGTATTCCATGGCATAGGTACCGCATTTTCTTTATCCAGTCAATCATAGACGGACACCTGGGTTGTTTCCACAACTCTGATATTGGTATGGATGTGGGGAAAAGAGAATGCTTACACACTGTCAGGAGGAATGCAGATTGGCTCAACCTCTGTGGGAAAGAGTTTGCAGGTAGCTCTGGGAGCGAAAAGCATAGCTACCATGTGACTTGGCAATTCCACCACCGAGTATCTACCCAAAACACAAAACAAAACAAAACAAACAGCTGCACTTGTATGTTCATCACAGAACTTCTTGCCTGTCATCACATATATCTGGTACCCTCACTCCTTACTATTCCAAATAATGCCGTGGTGGACAGAGACTGGAGGGTGCCGCCCTCACCCTGGCTTGTTCGTGGAGGTTTAGAATGCGGCACTTGTGGGGATGGCTGGAAAGGATGATGGGAAACTCTGCAAAGGATCAAGATCTGAGTCCCAGCTTGGAAAGCAGCCTCAAAAGCTGCAGTAGGAAACACGCAGGAACACTTTCTACCTCAAGTCCTATTTGTTTGTCTGCATTTAGTCTGCAACTAGGCTGCAGTTCTCCATCGCTACGTTTCAAGTCACCGGAGTCTTGGAAGTACCTCCTGACTCTCCTCCCAATGAGCTCTTGGTGGGGACGTCCATCACCAACACCTGCAATTCGTCATGCTGGGCATGGCTGCAGGTGCTTCACGCATATTAGGTTAATGTTACACATCATCCTATGACGTGCTGATAATTATTCGTCTTTCACAGAAGAGAGCGAAAACTCACTGTCCATGCCACAGCTGACATTGATCATTCATTGACAATTGATCATTGACAGTGATCGTTCACTAACCCTGGGCTTTAGCTCTTGGCCATGGTGCCATATTGCTGGTATTGTCGTCAATGCTGAATGTGGGCTCAATATCAAATGACAATTAAGCCAAGTCTGAAGGGACCTGGGACCCTCCAGAGCCAAGCTGAGAAATTAGTGTGTTAGCCAATTTCCCAAGGGGTTCCACTAAAGAATAGCGGTGACAATGCTAGCTCAGGGACACATGGTGGTGGTATCCTTAGGACAGAGTTTATCAGCCCTGGCTGCATATCAGAGTCATTGGAGAGCTTTGAAATAATCCCTGTGCCTGGTCTACACAGAAGGATTCTGATTTGATCATTTTTCATGGGGTTCGAGCGTCGGTATTTTTTGTAAATGCTTCAGGTGGTTTCAATGTGCACCCAGAGTTGAGACTTACTCTTTGGGGTCTTCTGAGGCTCTGAACTTCAGCGGTTGGTGAAAGTACTAATGTGCCCTGCAGAAAAACACTTTTAATTAAATAAATCTTACAACCTTACCTAGAGTCCTGGAAGGATGTAACCGTTATTAAAGAGGTGAGATATGGAGGAATTCTAGTGTCCCTTTGTCTGTTCTGAAGTCAGAGGGACATGAGTTCAGTGCTTGTGGATGCAGGGGTGTGCTTATGTGCTCATGGATGTGCTCATGTGCTCATGGGTATGGGGATATGCATAGCAATACTGGACAAAGATGTGGCAAAAGTCTCTTTGGGATTCATGGTTTTTCATTTCAGCTTAAAAGCTCCTTAGCAATGAAGCTGTCAGTCTGAAATCTTGTAGGTCATGAAATCACTGCCACCTAGTGTCATTTCTTTTCTATCTTTTTTCTCCCTCTCTCCCTTCCTTCTTTCCTTCCTTCCTTCCTTCTGTCCTCTTTTCCAGCATCCTTCTCTCCCTCCCCTCTTCAAAGCCTACTGATTTAAAATCGAAAAAATACCTTCACTGCAACATCAAGACTGGTGTTCGACACGCTATCTGGGCACTACAGCCTTACCAGTTCCTCATGGAGGTTCAGGGGCCCATGTCTCTGGGGGAGGGAGGGTGCCCTCAGGTCAGGAGAGCCTGGTGCCCTGCAGTGCTCTGCCATATAAGGCAGCCCTCCTGGGTGTTCATATATGGGACTCTAAGTCATCGTTTTGGTGGTGTGATCAGACCTCCAGCAGGGCTCGTCCCCGAATAATAAAGCACGCTTCAAGATGGGCAGAAATGACAATGCAGATGGAGGACTACAGGAACCAACACTGCAATCAACCCTAAATCAAATCCAGTTTCTGTCTTAGACTGTTTTCCTTCAACTCAGACCATAAGTCGCAGGCAGGGGACCTATTTTGAGAGGATGGTTTGGGAGAAGAGAACAGTGTCCTTAGGACAGAAAGAGAGCCCGCTGAAGCTGGCAAGAGAGGTCTTGGAGAGCCAGAGCGGGGAGCCAGGTAACATCTTCCTCTCTGGCCTAACAGGAGTGCAGGCTGGACTGGAGGTCACTGAGAGGAAGACCCCCTGGGAGAGGGAGTCAGGTCCACCTTCTGGGTCTGTCAGCAGAAAGCATGGCTCAACTACATGCTCATGTTTTAGAAAACCAGAGCGAAGCTTCTCCCTCCCTGCGAGCTTTACCTCCCTGGTGGTTGGGCTCCAGGGACTGGCAGGGAGGCCTGTGGGTCCAGGTATGAGAGACCTTCAGGTTCCCTGGGGACGGCGGAGTGGCCTCTAGTGGCAGAAGTCGGAACTACAGCCAGGATCGACTTGGGTGAATTTACAGCCATGTGAACCAAACTCTGGGTGAAAGAATTTGCTTTTTTCAGCCCCGCTAGGGTGAAGATGTGATGACTTTTTAAAAAACATAATACATTTTTATCTTCAGTAATTCCTGTTCACTGTGGTTCCCATACCCAGTGCCAGGAGAGGAGAGAATGTGTGTAGGGTTTGGGGAAGAGGGAGGGGCAAGCCGGTCTCCTGGTTTGGGGCTGCCGTTGGATAAGGGAAAAGTCCTTTTTCTTTTACTTTCTGAATAGTCCACACTGGCTTTTGTTTTTTTCAAGAACTTCCTTTCATAAAGCTAGAACTGAACGGACTCAATATATGGGCATTTCTGCTCCGATGGGATATGTAAGTTCATGAAAAACCTTGCGTTATGCAAAATCACGTGCTGAAATGTGACAGGGCTTGTGGGAAAAATAATGTTGAGGAGGTGGATGACTCAAGACCTTTGCCAATTTTTACCCAGAGTCCTGATTAAAAAAAAAAAAAAAATTAGGAATCCCAGTGAGAATAATAATTCAGTTAAAATGACAGTTTCAATCCCCAAGCAAAACTATAGGTAGCTTAATAGAAAAGGGAGAACCACTCCATATGCAGGTCCCAGAAAGGAAGGTGGTCAAACTGAGTTGATCAGCGGAGAGTGCCATGAACTGATGTTGGAGACACCAAGGCTTTTCACACGAATAACCTAGGAGGGTTGTTCAAATGCAGATTCTGATTTGGTTGGCCTGGGTTAGGGCCAGGGATTCCCTGGAGGTTTCCCTACCTGCTGGACTTCAGAGTGCACTTGAGTAGCTAGAACACGCAGTGTTGTATTAATGTGTCCGTGGCTGGCTGTGTTCAGCTGGGTTGGTGGCCTTGTATGAAGCTGCGGTGACCTGGAGGCACAAAACCTGGCCAGCTGGAGAAAAGAGTGAACCAACCTGCCTCTTCTGCCCTTCATGTATTCCCCAAATCATCTGGCACGGATGCGCTCATTTGTATTATGGAGACATGCATGAGGTGAAGCAGATTCTATTTGGGTCCAGAAACTTATCTTAAATGTTCTTAGAAATAGATTTCTGCTCCCACAGTCCTTAGAATTGTGACGTGTTCCAGCTGTAAAGAAGTGTGAAGAACAACTTGTTCAATGCTTCCATTTTCTAGGTAATAAAAATGGAGACCCCATGTCTCCCAGCTGGGTACAGGCACATTGGGACTGAACTGTTTTCCCGGTTATCTTCACGCGCTCACTCCATCGGGCAATCATGGCTATTTATCAGGAATGCGATACGTTTATTCGAGAGATCATTTGTATGTATTCTCCAGTTTTGTAATTGCTCTTTCTGTTTCGCTCAAATTATGGATTCCATCTCTGTTTTGGAGGAGAGACAAGGGCACAGTGGATGTCTCTGGATCCTCAAATGAAGCTTCCCCACCAGGTACGTGTGCATCTCCAGGGCGTCCTCCTGTCATATGTTGAAGGGAGCCATAGTTCTCCCCTGACTGCTCAGGTTTGCAGGTGTTGAAGGATTCCCAGGGGAGAAATCACAGAGGCATGGCGGAGGGGATGGAGCAGAACTTTGGAGAGGAGAAATCTCTCCTTGGTTCTTGGCTCATTGACCTTGTCACTCACAGCCTTCTTGATATCAAACACCTCAGTGAACCTGATCTAAAATGAGCCCGACAGTGTGCACTCAGCACAGCAGCCGAACGAGAAAAAAAGAAGTGGGTCAGTCCATGTGGGCTGCTGGGAGAAAGTCCGCCGAGTTCCAGCTGTGATTGATTTCGCTGGTGTAGGGAATGAACTGATCCGCTCTCCGGGGCCTGCTGAAACTCGAAACTCAGATCTTCTTACTGTGCTTCTTTTCATCCGGAAGAGGAACATGCTATTTTCTGATTGGCTAAGACATTGATTCTTTCATCCTGTCTTTTGTTACTGATCATATTTTTATTTCAGACTAGATTATAAGCAGTTTTGTGTTGATAAATGATCAACAACCAACTCTTTAAAAGAAATGATATGTGTGTATATATATATATATACATAGTATATCCCATTTTACTGCACATAAATAACCAACTATTATATTGTATGATACTCTTAATTGTCAATTCCATTGAGTAATTGATCCTCACGAGATGCTTTCATTGATGGTAACTGAACTCCTGTATCTGCCGCCAACTGACAGATGCAATTGAAGCGAGAGTGTCATTTTGCTGTGACAGTTGGTTGATATTTTCATTTACGTTAACAAGACGGAACAGAAACAATGAAGGCATAGCTGTAACTTCACTCATTTGTCAGTGACATGAGCAATTACTTTGCTGAATTGAGTGGCAGTTTCCAAATACTGGAAGAATATTCCCTTACATCTGTGTCCTTCTCACTGTCATAGCTACAGGTGTGGCACCAGGGAAGCGCACCCTACTCCATTAACATTTCCTTCAGGGCTCTTCTAAAATGGTCAGTCAAACCCTGATTCGTGGCAGTCGCTGCTTTCCAGGGTGAAAGCCCTCCCACGAAAGCCAAGTTCAGTCTTTCCGTGTGATGTCATTGCAGCAGAGTTGGGGTGTTTCCACCAGACAGACACAATAGGTGTAAAGACCCTTGGAAGCACAGGTAACAGTGAAATGTAATAAAGTAAATAGAAAGTGACAAGCTCGGGGTATTTATTACTTTTGTTTTTAATATAATTTATTTAATTGTAAGTTTGATTTAATTTTTTCAGGAAGGCATTATTGGTAGGTCATTTTTTATTAATAATGTCGTATAGCAAAATAGGATTAAAGATATTCACCAGCATGAAAAAATATTACAGTTGTACATGCGGTTTAATTTTAAATAGTGACTGTTGCAACCAGTTCCCTAAATTCCTGGAAACTTAAAAGTTACCTCTTATGAACCAGCCCAAGACACCCCAGCACAACACTGGTTTAAGGACAAAGGCTGTTTCTCCTTCGTCTTTGAAATGATCTGCACACAGTAGGCACTTAATATAGGTGTGTTCAATGTATTTAATTTCATAACATGAAAGGTCTGACCTAGATGCGTTTTGAAATCTCTCCCAACTTTATTATTTTCCCTTTTGCTGTTTAAATTTGTTTTCAGAATAATTAAGAAAAACATAAAAATATAAAAAAGCAAAGGAGCAATCATCTCTAGTCCCATCATCTAATTTTAACTACGAATAACATCTTGACATATTTGTCTCAGTTTTTAAAAGCATCAATGATTCATGTTCATTGTAAATAAATCAAAGAACACAAAGGTATAAAGATGAAAGTTAAAATAATCACTCAAAACCCACTAACCAGAAGTTGCAATCACTATTGTAGGTTATTATCGTTTCAGCTTCTTTTCTTTATGTTTATTCAGAAAGAAGGGACAGGATAAATAAATACATGTGTGTTTGCAGTGTATTTATAAAAATAGAATAATACTCTAGATGTTATGAATAATTCCAGTTTTTAAGATTTAACTTAATAGAAAAAAATACTGAAAGTAGTATTAATTTTTTCTGTAAATACCTTATCCCAAGAAGGGCTATTACTATTCTCTAAGATTATTTCAAGATTAAGAAAGAGAAAGATATTGAGAAATATTTAAAAAGCAAAAGTCCTTATGATACGTGAAATTTTTTCTTCTTTTCTTACAAGCTCATTGTCCAGGTTTTAGGAAGTATCCATTCAGACTTTTTTTTTCAAAGGTGAAGTTATGAGTACACTCCCTCAATGTTCATTTTGTGTTTTGTCTCTTTATTTTCCAGGTTCTTAACATGCTTATTCTGTTCTATGACCACAATTACCATAGTTGTTAAATGCTTTATTTATATTTGGATGATTAAGCACTAATTATCTATCCTTTTATTTTAGCTACTACCTTCATGAGTTTTGTATTTAAATTTATCCCTTAACTGATGGATTTTAAGGGCAAGCCTTTTATTTGAAAGAAAGGCTCATAGGCATAACATTTCTTTAGTTCTTCCATGTTTGAAAAAATATGTGTTGCTTTTATGTCTTCATGACATCGTACCTTGGTATGAGATTCTTGGCCCATGCTTTCTTTTTTCAAAACATTATAAATATACTGATGTCTTCTATCATGAATAGTATTATAGAAAACTGTAAAACCAAACATGATCATATCTCTCTGTAGATGCTCTCTTCCTGGTGCCTAAAAAATTATTTTATCTTTGAAGTTCAAAAGCTTTACTAGGACAAGTCTTGGTGGTAAACTTTCTGTATCACATTTTGCCAGGCACAATGTGATTTTGTGATTTGTAACATCGTTATTTCTTCATTTCAGAGGCATTCCCTTCTGTCTCTGAGTATACTTTTGTTCAATGTACTGGATTTCTACTGTGGGTGAAATAATATTCTTATGTGTTCCCTATTTATTAGTTTCTGCCTAATTTTTTTCTATTTAATTTCACTGGAGTACTTCTTTTATGACACTCATTTGGCTCTCAGTGATGTCTGTTTTGTTTCTTTCTTGCTTCTTCTAGTTAATTACTTCCAAAGGATGTGGTTTTGGCTGACAATTTCATTTCTTACACTTCCAATCTCCCTCTTGTTTCATCATTTTATATTTAGTATGCTATTTATTGAATCATTATTCTATATATGTTATTTTGTAGCCTCCATTAACTATGAAGAATTAACTTCTACTTTTTTATAGATTAGGCTCTTCATTTTTTCTTGGTGGGTGTGTGTGCATGTGTTTTATAAATATGTTATGCTGACATATATAGCATGCCTTTTCTTTTTAACTTATTTGTGGCTAGACAGGTCTTTCCAGGCATGTTAACTGCTCACAAATGTAATGGATGGATGACTATTTGACTCTTCACTTTACCTGAGACCGGTTTTTTGTTTTTGTTTTTGAAACAGGGTCTCGCTCTGTTGCCTTTGCTGGAGTACCATGGCAAGACTCCAGCTCATTGCAGCCTCGACCTCCTTGGCACAAGCAATCCTCCTGCCTCACCCTCACTAGTAGCTGGGAATACAGATGCATACTACCACACTTGGCTAATTTTTTTGATTTTTTTTTTTGCATAAACGAGGTCTCTCTATGTTGCCTAAGCTGGTCTTGAACTCCCTCCCAAAGTGTTTGTGTTACAGGTGCAAACCACCATGCCCGGACTTTTTAGTTTTCTATGAATACATTTAAAGGCAATTCTGTGTTCTCTCTACTTCTATATAATCTGAGGGAATGAGTTTGGGGGAATGGATTTGGGTGAGTAAATATATTGAATTAATTGGTATCCTTGGGCTCTACAGTCTCTTCTGAGACTTTTAAAGTGGGAACCAACCTTCAAGGTGGCCCCTAATGGTCCTGCCTCCTGGTACCCACCCCCTTGTGTGTTCCCTCCTACACGGTGTGAAGGTTGGTCTGAGTGACCAATAGCACCTGGCAGACGCGATGGTGTGTCACTCCTGAGGATGGGTTATAAAAGATTCTGCAGTTTCCATCTTGGTCGTTCTTCTCCATCTGGGACACTTGCTCGAAAGACGTCAGCTGCCGTGTTGTGATCAGCTCCGCAGAAAGCCTTGTGACATCAACCCTGTGAGCAAGTCTGGCCGTGGAACCCACAGCCCCAGCAAAGCCTTCTGGGACTGCAGCTCCCCCTGACATCTTGTTTGAAGCTTCCAGAAGAGGCCCTGAGCCAGAACCACTGAGCTAAGCCACACCTGGGTTCCTGACCCACTGAAACCATGAAACGATGTCTGTGGCTTTAAGTTGCTAAGTTTTAGGGTACTTTGTTATGAGGTAGTAAACTGATATAACGACCTGTTGAAAACAATCCTTGTGAAGAGAGACTACCCTGGACTTTGGATTATTTTTTTTCAAACCAGTGTGTTTCTCTGAGCCTCAACTTGTATCAGGAAGAGTTGGCCTTTCTTATTTACTTTCAGGAATGGGGAAAGAGACCTCAAAGCCAGGCAGAAGGAGCCAGCTCTGCAGCTTTCTCTCTTTCTTTTTCTTTCTCTCCCTCCCTCCGCCCTTTCCTCCCTCCCTTTCTATCTCCTTCCATCTATTTCTCCCTCCCTCCCTCCCCTTTTCCTCCTTTCTTCTGGTAGGAATGGCCTTCATTGGTTGCAAAGGGTAGTAGAAGAGAAGAAACCACAGCTCCTGCTCCCAGGGCAGCATCTGCAGACTGGGTCTCTGTCCTCGTCCATTTTGTCACCTTCTCTCCACAGAGGCTTCCGTTATTCTTGCATTAACTTATGAGTCTGCTAGGGCTGCCATAACAAAATGCCACAGACTAGGTGGCTTACACACCAGGAATGTGCTTCCTTACTCCTCAAGGTTGGAAGTCCAAGATCAAGGTGTCAGCAGGTTGGTGTCTCCTGAGGCCTCCCTCCTTGGCTTGCTGATGGCCGCCTTTTCACTGCAGCCTCACGGAGCGGTTCTCGGTGCAAGCATCCCTGGTGTTCTTCTGTGTGTCCTAATCTTTTCTTCTTCTCAGGACACCAGTCAGGTTGGATGAGGGCACATACTACAGGGCCCCGTTTTAGCTTCATGACCTCTCTGAAGGTCCTGTCTCCAAGCATGGTCACATTCCGAGGTACTGGGGACTGGGGCTTCAACATATTAACTTTGGAGGGACATCTTCAGCCCTTAAAATTGAAATAGCCAAAGATACAGATACTCATCAGCGTGCCGCTTTGCAGATCTAGGAGAAGCAGTAAACTCTTCAAAGAGTATAATGACATGGATGGTTGGATCTCTCCCTTGCCACACTCCCATTCTTAGATGAGTTCCTCAAAGTCTCATCTTCTGATATAGGCAGGGAACATGGAGGGAAGCCTGGAAAAGGTGGTCCCGTCTGGGGAAGAGGGGGGAAAGAGGACGCATTCAGAGCCACAGGCGCCTCCTGGCCTGATGGTCTCCTGCGGGTGTGAAAGAACAGAGGACTCCTGAAGTCGCCGAGCCATACACCCAGAATCGTCCCCTTCAGTGTTTATGGAGGATTCGGCAGCTCTGACCAAGCACGGCCAGGACTGGGGCTGGGACAGAGCAGAATCCCCTGGGGAAAGTTCAGAAAGTTGTGGCGGTTGTTGCGTTTAGCTTATGGAGTGTGAACCTGAATTTTACACAAGAACACTTCTTTTGAATTCTATTTACTCTAGTAGCTAAGGGTTTGCTGGTAAGGCTTTGTAATTCTTATATGTTTGGAGGGGATTTTGTAGGTTTACCTGTTATGCTTCTGGGCAGAGGAAGAAAGGGGGATGGAAATGGGATTAGATGGTGATCTGCGCTCAGATTCTAGGGACAGATAGAGCTCTGTGTTTTGTTTTTTGTTGTTGTTGGGTTTTTTTTTTGAGTTGGAGTCTCACTCTGTCACCCAGACTGGAGTGCAGTGACCGCTCCCGGCCACTGCAGTCTCGACCTGCTGGGCTCCAGTGATCCTTCCGCCTCAGCCTTCCATAGCTGGAACTACAGGCACACGCTACCATGCCTGGCTAATTTTTGATTTGTTGCAGAGACAAGGTCTCACCAAGTTGCCCAGGTGGGTCTCAAACCCATGGGCTCAGGCAATCTACTCACCTCGACTTCCCAAAGGGCTGGGATTACAGGCTAAGCCACCGAGCCTGGCCTGCTTTTGTTTTTTTTTTTGAGTTGGAGCCTCACTTTTGTCTTCCAGACTGGAATGCAGTGGCATGCTCCTGGCCACCGCAACCTCAACCTGCTGGGCTCAGGCAATCCTTCCTCCTCAGCATTCCAAGTAGCTGGAACTACAGATGCATATTACAATGCCCGGCTAGTTTTTGTGATTTATTGTAGAGACGGGGTCTCAACAAGTTGCCCAGGCTGGTCTCCAACCTCCGAGCTCCGCTCTGTGTTTCTAAAAGTTTGCCCTCAAAGAGAAATTTATGGCAGAAGCTATATGTGAAATATATGAATGTATTTACTATTATGGATCATCTGAGGAATCTTTCACTTGCGTCATTTCCATGGTTATTCAGTCTAAATCTTCTTCACACTTTCTATATGAGGAAATAAGCCTCAGACACTCGAGTCGCTTGCCTCAGCCATACACATCAGTGAATGAGTTCAGCCCGGTTTTAGGATTCGAACCCTCTGCCCTTTGCATGACACTGTACTACCTCTCCGCCTCACATTCTTGCTTGGTGACATGTCTTTTCACTCTCCTAATGCACCCATCTCCCAAACATGAAAACTCCGCTCCCAGACCTCACTTGTTCTTTCATTGTATGTTGTGTTCTCTCCTGTCTTTATTACCTCCAGAAAGCAGAACTTCCATCCTCTCAGCCGCTGCTCCTCTTGGTTCTCTTCCTTCTAGAGTGTTTCTTCTGTGGACTCTGGCCACCAGTTCCTGCCCCGACTAGTGCCTAATCATCGAACTTTCGCCCTTCTGAGAGAGAAGCACAAGATCAACCGATCAAGGACTTTATGTTGTAGATGAGGCATCTGATCGCCACCCGAGGAAAGACAGAAGCCAAGATACTTAGAAAGGGAAGGAAGACTCCAGGATGAGAACACAGCTCTCCTGATTCCACTTTGTTTTCTCCATTCACTTCTGCTTATTAATCCCAGATCGCTGGCTTCCTTCTTATGGGCTGACTTCTTATCAAACCAGGACATTTCACTTACTTCCTTTGAGATCCAGGGATCTTCCACCAAGTGGAGTTTGTTGTATCTGAGGACGAACGCTTGCCTCCTTTTAGTCTTCAGCCTGTATGAGAAAAATCTTCCTAGGTGTCAGACTATTAAGTCAATGACCCACTTCAAGTGCTACTTTGACAATTAGAAATAAATAAAATTTTTGAAAAATTATAATTCACTGACATATTTATTCTTTTGTATTTAAATATGCAGTCAGCCCTTCATGTCTTTAGATTTACACTGGTGTGTTCAACCAACTATGGGTTAGTAATATCTAGGGGGAAAAAAAGGATGGTTGTATCTGCACTGAACATGTACCCTTTTTTTTCTTGTCATCATTCCCTAATCAAAACAGTTCAACAACTCTTTACAAAGCATTTACATTGTATTAGGCATGATAAGTCACCTAAACATGATTTAAAGTATCCAAAAGGATGTGTGTAGGTTGTATGCCAATGCCCCACTATTTTATGCAAGAGACTTGAGCATCTGTGGATTTTGGTATTCTGGATTCCCCGTGGATACCAGGGTTTACTGTAAACCCAAGTGATCATCTACACTAGCTCACCACTAAGTGGACAGGAAATCAGATGCATCCTTTCAGGAATTTTTATCACATTGAATCTGTCCTGTCTGCTTTAGCAATAAAATGTTATTGCAGGTTTGTGACTACAACGTAAAAATGAGTCTGATTTGGCAGAAAGTCATGTTCTGATTGCACGCTATTAGGAGATTGTGCCTAGCATCTATACCTGTTGTTGGATGTGCTTTGCTATATACAAATAAGTAAACATTGTGGAAAATACGGTAACAGATGCCCACAAATCAGAGTGGCATCGGGCAGTCCTGAGGCTCTCACTCTGATGTATGCTGGTGGAGGAAGTGGTGGGAAATGGAAAAGACTGTGGTCTAGACGTCATAGGAGAGGAGCCAAAAGAATTCAAGTAGAAGTTTATCAGGCCAAAGGGAGTGGGGGACAATGAGTCCCAGTTCGATACTGGCAGTGAACCATAGACTTTCTAAACCTTTGAGGTTACAGATGAATAACATGAGCCCCTCAGAGGTAGAGCTATTAAGCCAAAGAAAAAGCATAGAGGAATGCGACATGTTCTCCTTAAGAAAGTGAGAGCCGTTGAGGGATGCTGAATGGAAACATGTGGGGGTTGCTCTCAAAAAGGGGACCAGCATGGTGGTGAGAGGCGAGGCAGGTTTAGATTAAGCAGAAGTTTGCATGACAGGTCAGATTTGAACTTTAATCTTTTATTCTTGACCTGTAACTCAGTACATACAAGAGTTCACTATGTATGTCAAGAAATATGAAGAGTCTAAGATTTTGTCCCATAGACAGCTAACAAACTAGCCTGCTACTATTTCATGGCTGCTGAGAGAAGATCACAGTCCCTAAGGAAGCAAAAGCAGGATAGAAACTAGCAGTAACCAAGTGTGAACATTTTTGTGTGCCAGTTCCTCAGATCCCATTCTCACAGCCAGGGGATGAAGAGAGAGGCATTCCAGGATAGAAACCCTGAGTGTGGGAAACCGAATCTTTTATAACAGGCAGTAAGCACCCTGCCCTTTGCTCTGGAGAAAGATACATTCTTTCTCTTCCAAGACTGTTTGCTACAAAAAGATACTTGAATAACTAATCTGGAACAAATGGCTTCCAAGGTATGCAGAAATATGAGAGACCCAAGGAAAAGTATCTCCCAGGAATGTGTGGAATAAAAACATCTTAGATAATCCATGACCAATATGCCAAATGCTGGCCCTGACAGGTTGTAAGAAACGGAGTCAGAAATATGGGGGTTGTACTGAACAATCTTCATAATATCTTGTGGTGCTATATATACCCAGACAACAGGACAATAGCTCAGAGCTACGAAATGAATTCCCAATAAATAACAGTTAAACAAGTAAAGAATTAAGATAATTCTATATCTTAAGTTACAAGGATAATTTATTCAGCTAAAGAAAATTGACAGGAATGAACAGCTTTTCCTGCATGTTATTCTTAAGAGATTTATATATTTTCTAACTTTTCCCTAAAAAGCATTGCTTATCTAATAGCCAGCAAAATAAATGAAGTAAATAAATAAATAAAATGAACTCCATTTTAAACAACATATTTAGTATATTTATGTGTGTGTATATATATATACACACACACAGACACACACACACACACACACACACACACACATATGTATTCTCTATTTATCTACAGTTTCAGCATGAGAATTTCTTTTTGGCAGAGGCATGAAAGAAGTATGCACTTTGACCAACTCTGACCTTGGACAAGTCACCTAACTCTTTAAGTATCTTGGCTATTACTTCTATTAAATTTAGAACTTGGACTAAATGGCTTAAAGAATCATTTCCTTTATGAATTTAAATTCTAGATTCCAGGAAGAGAAACTTATATTTTCCATTAGGCATAACTTCTAGGATGCAAGAATTGTGACACTGACCTTTTCATGCTGGGAGATTTGCTAGTTTTTCTCAAGTAAAAGCTGAGGTAGCTACATTCCTACAGTGGTTTCTATATAGTTCAAACTAAATGCAGACAAATTATGTATCAATTCATGGCTGCCTGTGTCTCTATAAAGCACGAGCCCTTTTCTCTAAGCTAATGACCAGATTTTAAGATACTAGGTGTGAATTTTAGGTTTTATCTGATTTCTTTCCATCCTATTTATTTATTTATTTATTTTGAGTTGGAGTCTCACTCTGTCTCCCAGACTGGAGTGCAGTGGCCGCTCCCGGCCACCGCAGCCTCGACCTGCTGGGCTCCGGCGATCCTTCCGCCTCAGCCTTCCAAGTAGCCGGAACTACAGGCGCGCGCTACCACGCCCGGCTCATTTTTGATTTATTGTAGAGATGAGGTCTTGGCAAGTTGCCCAGGCAGGTCTCGAACCCGCGGGCTCAGGCAATCCACTCACCTCAGCCTCCCAAAGGCGCGGGATTACAGGCTGAGCCACCGAGCCCAGCGTATGCATTTATTTTTAAAAAGATAGAAAAAAGGAAAAGAAAAAAAGCAGCAACCTCAACCACATGAAAGGAGATGTGTTTAACCAGGTGTTAGAAGATCACTGTCATGTGATGTCAGCAAAGACAGAGACCATTGGGGTTGGTGTTGTATCCTTCCAGGTTCTCACGGGCCCTGCTGTTTTCTGGCTCTTTCTGTGTAGCCGTAAAAGGGTCTGGAAATCTGCTTTCTGTGAGTAATCAAGAAAGAAGCTCAAGGATTGTGAGGGAAAAAAGAGAGGAAGCAGGGGTTATTTGTGTTCAATGGCAAATGCCAAGTGTTTTTGTAGGATTGGGTGTGCTTGTTACCTTCATGCGTCATACAGGAGGGAAATGGCTTATTTAACCTTGCAAATTCAATTTGCTATAGTCCCTAGGTCCAAAATTTTTACTTGAGGAAAGTGTCCATTAATTCAGCAGGACACTTTTCTCCCTGTCTCCCCATATCCTTTGGCAAGTTCACTAGTCATCACTCCTGTGTCTATGGGTTTATTAGCTTTTTTTTTGCATCAAATGCAGTGGCTTGTGAATACTGGCCATATTCTCATGTAAAAGTGAATTTTCTGTCATTGACTATATTCACAAGAATTATAGGGAAAAGTTTATTTGTTCATGGTATCCATGTGATTGTTCATGGTATCCATGTGAGCACAAAACTAATTATTACTATAGTTAGCTAACGTTGATGAATGAACCTGAAGTTATGCTATGTTCACGGCACTGTCCTAAGCATATTAAGTGTGTTAATTTCAAGTGTGTAATCCTCTCAGGGGATATCACTATTATCCCTTTATTATAGACAATGAAAGTAAACATTAGAGGTTGAGTAATATTGTGAAACAGAAAATGAGAAATCCATGCTGGTCATGTTTCTGTAGGTAAAAACCTTAGGGGAAAGCTCCTATATAAGGCAAACATGGAACAAGTTTACAAATGATCAGATGAGAGGCAATTTCTCTAAAAGTACTTATAGGTTTCATCACATGTTATTGAAGTATTATAGAATGTCCAGCTAATTTATAAAAATGGCACAAACATCTTCATTTTATACCATTGTCTCTAGATGAAAAGGAAAGAGAATGCCACCTATTTGGTTTGTTAGTTGAACTTTTGCTTGCAAAGAAAACTTTGCAAGAATTCCACATGACTCGGTGTGGTTCAGGTTTGGATTCTGGTGCCAGAGTGTCTAGGTTGGAATCCCAGTTTTACCACCCACTAATTCTGTGACTTGGCATCAGTTGCTTAAGCTTTAGTGCCTCCATTTTATTTATCTGTGAAACGGAGCTGATAACTGGACCCCAGAGTCACCCCCCAAAGTGTGTACTTCCATAATTTTTAGTATACTCATATAAGTGTGAGCTATCACCATTATGTAATTCCAGGATCTGCTCGTCATCCCAAAAGAAGCCTCATATCTGTTAGTAGTCTTGCCATAGTCTCTGCAGTTCCTGGAAACCACTTTCTGCTTTCTGCCTCTACGAGTTTTCCTGTTGTGAACACTTCATATAAGTGAAATCAAATGATACATAGCCTTTCTGTGTCTGACTTTTTTCACTTGGCATAATATCTTTGAGGTTCATTCATCTTGTGGCACATGTCAGTACCTTGTTCCTTTTTACAGCTAAATCATATTCCACAGTTATGAATATACCACAATTTATTTATGTCTTCTTCAGGTGTTGGACTTCTGGATGGTTTCCACTCTTTGGCTATTGCAAATAATTCTGCTGTGAACATCGTGTACAATATTTTTTATGTGGACGTATATTCAGTACTTTTGGGTATATGCCTTGCAGTAAAACTGTGGACCCCAGTCTTTGTGTACGTTTTAAAGGAACTGCCACTGTTTTTCAAAGCGGATGTACCACTTTGCATTTCTACTAGCAGTGAGCGAGAATTTCACCTCCACATCTTTGTCAGTACTTATAATTGTCTGTCTTTGGACTGAGCTATTCTAATTGTGGTGTCGTGGTTTTATTTTGCATTTTCCTAATGACCTAATGACGAGACCATCTTTTCATCCACACACATCCCTTGCCCATTTTTTTTAAGTGGATGATTTGTGTTTCTAGTATGAAGTTGTGAGTATCCTTCGTGTATTCTGGACACTCGATCCTTATCAATGTATGATTTGCAAATATTTACTCTCATTCTGTGGTTTATCTTTCTACTTAATCTTGATACTGTTCTTTGAAGTACAAAAGGTTTTAATTTTGATAAGATTTAATGTATCCGCTTTTTAATTTTGTTGCTTGTGTTTTTGGTATGATAGCTAGGAAACCATCTTCTAATCCAGGGTCAGGTAGATTTCTACCTATGTTTTTTTCTAAATCTTTCACAGAGTTAGCTCTTACATTTAGGTCTTTGATCCATTTGAGTTAATTTTTTTTATATATGTGTAGATATCCAACTTCATTATTTTGTATGTGAGAGACCCAAGAAACCAAGAAACTTAAAAAGTCATACTTACTGTAAAAGTAGTGTTTAGTTCACTATATTTTATATATCCCTACCTCATGTTCATTGTATTTATGAAATCTTAGTACTTTAAATCCTACCTCAGACCCCGTAGAATTAGGCATACGTCGGGTGCCGGGTAGCGACCGATTGTGTAGTTATATAATATCTTAAGTAGTGTTTGTATTTAGAACTCTTGGGTTAAGCATTGTCAGTCCCAATTGCCATGCTGACTTCTGCTTTTACAACAGGATGTAAATGTTAAAGCGATAAGCCCCTTTCAGACATTCCTTTGCAGCAGACTTGGAGACGCTAGTAATCTGCCTGCTTGCTCAAGTGAATTTATACGCAGTGACTGTATGAACCTAACTTATCTGACATTCCACTCTGCCTGTTAAGTGGGTTTCTGTCAATCATGGGCAGTCAGGTTGAAGCCCACGAAAGGCACCTACCAATACCAAGTGTTCCCGTAACCGTTAGGAGAGATTACCCAATCATGTAAAACCAAGTTTAAAGTTCTTTCCCCTCCCTCTGTAATAGTGTATAAAAACTGCTTGCCATGCTGGATCGGGGCTCTCGTCCCTGAAGCCACAGCCGGCTTCATTCGTGAGCCCAGACTCGAGCCTGAATAAAGACCCTTGTGTGTTTGCCTCAGAGCCGGCTCTTTGGTGGTTTCTCGGATTTTGAATTTTGGGTTTAACAGTATGTGGGTATCTAGTTGTTCAATATTTGTTGACATGACTAGTCCTTCATTGTTGAGTTGTCTTGGAATCCTTGTAGGTAATTAGCTGATCATATATTTAGTAGTTTATTTCTAGACTCCACGTTTTATTTCATTTGAGGTTTATGTCTTAGGCTAGCACCACACTCTTGACTACTGTAGCTATGTAGTAAGTTGTTTTTGCTTTTGTTTTTTTTTTTTGTTGAGTTGGAGTCTCACTCTGTCGCCCAGACTGAGGTGCAGTGGCCACTCCTGGCCAATGCCGCCTCGACCTGCCGGGCTCCGGCCATCCTTCCGCCTCAGCCTTCCAGGTAGCTGGAATTACAGGCATGCGCTACCACGCCCGGCTGATTTTTTGATTTATTGTAGAGATGAGGTCTCGCTGCCCAGGCGGGTCACGAGCCCGCTGTAGTAAGTTTTGGCATAGAAAACTGTGTCTTCCAACTTTGCTCTTCTTTTCCAGATTGTTTTGGCTATTCTGGATCTCTTGCATTTCCGTATAAAGTTTAGGATCAGCTTATCATCATTTTCTGTCAAAAAATAATTCTGGGATTTTGATAGAAATTGTATTAAATCTATAGATCAATTTAGTGACTATTGTCATTTTTACAATACTCTTCTTCTCTTTCTTCTTCTTCTGGGATGGAGTCTTGTTATGTTGCTCAGGCTGCACTTGAACTCCTGGACTGGAGCAACCTTATCACCTTAGCCTCCCAAGTAGCTGGGAGTTGTACTTTTCAACTCCAGAATTTCTATTTGACTATTTTAAAATTTTTAAAATCAACTTTATTGATATTTTCTATTTTGTGATCCCCCTTTTCTTTTGTTTTTTTACACATGGTTTTTTTTCATTTGGTTATCTGAAAATATTTAAAATAGCTGACTTAAATTATTTATCCAGTAAATCCTAGGGAAAGTCATTATTTTGACTGTTTTTTTTCTTGTTTTTTTGCATGTCTCATACGTTTTGTTGAAAACTAAACATTTAAAATAATATGTAGCCATTCTGGAAATCAGATTCTTTTTCCTCTACAGGGTGTGTGTGTGTGTGTGTGTGTGTGTGTGTGTGTGTGTGTGTTGGGGGGTTACTTTGTTACTTAGTCAATTTTCTGAACTAATTAAAATTTGCATTATTTTCATGTAGAGTCATTGGAGTCTTGGCATGATTTGCTTGATGATCAGCTAACAATTAGACAGAGAAGTCCATAAATGCCTGGATAAATATATCTCCTACCCTCTGAGGAGGGGTTCTGTGTGTGTTGAGGCATGCCTTCAATTCTGAGGCAGGTATAACTCTGCCTTAGCCTTCACTTCCTGGGGGGGCAGGGATTTCAGATTACACAGAGGTGAGAGCCTGAGGTCTGCTCATATATTTCCTGGGCATAAGCACAGTCCTGGGCATGCACACATCCTTTCAGATGAGTGTGGCCTTTTAGATTTCCAAAAGCATGTCAGAGCTTTTCAGAGTTCCCTAAGACATTTTATTCACCAGATTCTTTTTGCCCAAGACATTATTATTGCCTCTGGCAGTGTCAATTCACTTGCTTTTGACAATCATCCCTAGAAGAATGGCTGTTTACATTTAGTGAGTGCTGATTCAGGTAGAAATAAAGACAACCCCTTCAAGTGGAGATTTCCAGAGAACTTCTGGATAAATAAAGGCAATTCTCTGAGCTTAATGTTTTGGGGAGCTCCAAACCCATTCTGACTCCTCTAGGACATCTAGAATAAGTGTTTTCATTACGAAGTGAAGATAGGGAAAATTAACATGACACAAAGCTCGCTGTTTCATGTACCAAGTCCTCACCATTTAAACTGCACCAAGATTCAGCCTTTTTTTTCCCTGAAGTAGATTCTCCCTGAATTTTTGCAAAACTTTGGCTAGTTTCTAGAGTTCTGAAAATGGTGATTCGACAAATTTCACCAGTGTTCTTCTTACTTTTATGAAGAACTAGATTTTCAGAGATTTTTATTCCATCATTCTTGCTGACATCCTTCATATGCTTTTTATAAAAATTATGTAAGTTAATAAATATAAGCTACTTGCAAAAGTGCCTGGCACATAGTAAATTATATTTAGTAAATTTAACTCTAGTTCTAGTTTGCTCTTAGAGGAGTCTGCTGAGCTAGGAATAAAGAAGTGATTTTTTCCCCCTTTTGTTCATAGGAAACACTTTGTAACTCTAGCCCCATGAGTTTCATAAAGCTCAATAATTGCCCCCAGACTTCTTATTTTGGTAGAGGACAGTCAAAATTCTGGACCTTTTATCTTCTTCCCAAATTGCCCACTGAGATTTTCCCATTTTACGCATAGTCAGGATTCCAACCCAACTGGCAAATCTGGTGTTAGAACCTGGGCTCGTTGCCACTTTCAATAGTCTGTGCATAATTTAATGCCTTATATTTCAGGATCAAAGAAAGAAAAAGGAAAGGGTTGGTAAGATACCATGAGTTACATTAAGTTAAAAATCAGAAAGAAATTGAGTTTTTGTTCATTTCAGGATATGATTCTCTGCAGTTATTACACAGTGTTGAGGTTTACTTTTTGTTTTATTATAAATTAGAAATTTGGTTTTGTCTGTTCGAACAGTTTAAGCCAGATTAATGTTAAAAGACAAAATAACACAGCTTTTGTTCATTTCCGCTCTATGGTACTCCACGTGGGAAGGTAGGCTAGGAAATGACTGGTGTGCACATTTGCACTTAACAAAGATATGCATAGCTGTGTCAATTTTTTTAAATACTGAATTTGTTAAACACGTGGGTTTTTAGGAAGCAGAGTATTATTTGATAAGACTGATGGTGGTGATAGATTGCCTCTATCATGCCTACTTGCATTTTCCCTAGTCTCTGGATTCAAACTCATCAGTTAAATAGTTTCAAATTTGCAAAAGGTACTGAAGTGCTCAGAGAGAAATCCAGCAGCAAGACCATTCACACAATTGGCCATTCGCACATTGCATGCATCAGATACCTTATTTTCTCCGTCACTTTCACATCTGTGTTCTAAATTGGTTGTTGTTTTTGTTTGTTTTTTTGAGTTGGAGTTTCACTCTGTTACCCAGACTAGAGTGCAGTGGCACACTCAGGGTTATCCCAGCTTCGATCTGCTGGGCTCCAGCAGTCTTTCCGCCTCAGCCTTCCTAGTAGCCAGAACTACAGGCGCGTGCTACCATGCCCTGCTAATTTTTTTCCCCTTTTAATTTACTGTGGAGATGAGGTCTCGCCGAGTTGCCTGGGCTGGACCCCTACCCACGGGGTCAGGCAATCCACTCACCTTGGCCTCCCAAAGTATTGAGATTACAGACTGAGCCACTGAGCCCGGCCGGTTGTTATTTTTATAGAATAAAATAATTAAAACAAGTAGCTCTTTTCATCATTGCTTTTTGCCCTTCCGTGCAGATCTGAAAGTTTTCTTCATTTATTTTTCACCTTGGAATTTTAGGAATTGGAGAGGCACTGGATGTTAGTTATATAGCTTCTCTAAAAGCAACACAATATGTGAGTAGTTAAAGACTTGAGAGGAAATATAACTTCAGTGTCTTCCCAGAAAAATACTAGGATCCTTTCAGTTGTATGTCATGAAACCCTCTTAAGATACTCCCTTTAATGTAGCTGCTCACTTAGGACTACATGGCCTGGCTTGTTCGCCTAGCTGAGTGTTCAGAGGTTTCTTGTCCCAAGACTGTCTGTGGCGCCTCCTTCCTCCCTGACTCAAGACTATTCTGGAAGGGGGCTTATGTCGCCCTTATGGATACCAGAAAGTCTGCAATTTTAAAATGTGTTAAGAAACGAGCATGGAGGCTGCCTAGCTAATGGCCGGCAGACGCCTCCTCTTCCGTCCTACAGTGCAGTTCTAGCTCTCGCAGTGACAAAGTCTTATTTTAAATCTGGTTCAATGGTGGCTGTTTTTCTGTAAAAATTATTACAGTAATTTTAAACACATTCACTTAAAGGACAGATTAAAAAACAAAACAAAAACAGTCCAGTGGGAGAGTGCTTTTCCTTCCAAGTCCTGAATGACAAATTTGTTTTTAAGAGTTCAAAGTCCGTGACTTGAATTGAATTGATCAACTTCATGGTAAATAACAAAACACAAGCAAACACAAAGTTCCTTATAAAACTTGAAAAACTGGCCGGCTCGGTGGCTCAGCCTGTAATCCCGCGCCTTGGGAGGCCTAGGTGAATGAATTGCCTGAGTCCACGGGTTCAAGACCTCCCTGGGCAACTTGTCAAAACCTTATCTCTACAATAAAAAAAAAAAAAAAAGTGAACCGGGCATGGTAGCGCGCCCCTGTAGTTCCAGCTACTTGGAAGGCTGAGGCGGAAGGATCGCCGGAGCCCAGCAGGTCGAGGCTGCGGTGGTAGCCACCGCACTCCAGTCTGGGTGACAGAGTGAGACTCCAACTCAAAAAAAAAAAAAAAGAGAAAGAAACGTGAAAAACATTGTTTCCCCTTCGCAAAGAAATCTTAACACATATCATAGCTTTGATGCTAGTGGTTGATACTCGAGGGTGTCTTACAGAGGAATCAGTCAATAATGTTTCTCTGAAATTTGTTTCTGTTTCTTCTTCCCTTACTTCCTGCAAACAACATCTACCAGGATTTGTTTATCTGTTATTCTCTGTACCCTCCCACGTCTCCAGATGTGAAAGTTTAGATTAAGATTTCTCTGACTTGAAAGACCATGGTGGGTAAGCAAGTTTATAAATTTGGCAGTTTGCTAAGAGGAACAAAAACTCACATGGGAAAAATATTTACTAAATTTGGTTTGGGGAACAATAAAAAAACAACTGCAAAACAGGTATGCCCTGCCTCCCCCCACAAAACAAGAAGATGTGATATTTACGTGTGTATGTATGTGTGTGTTAATGTGGATCCACGTGGAAGGATGTCAGGAAAATAAAGAGAAGAGAAAGATGGGGGGATTACACTAAGAAAAGGCAAACGGGTTTGGCTGAGAGTTGTTATACAGACTAGGAAAACATCTGGAGGTCACTACCAAGCAGCCGTGGCAACCATTTACAGAATGCCTTTGTGCAAGTATAAACAATATGACGAGCACACGAGTTTGAGTTTGCATTTGCTATGCAACACAGATTGTATTGCTGACTGTCTTAGGAAAATGTGTGACTTACAAAGAGACGTAATATACTGATAGACGCTGAGGATACATTTTTTTACAGCGCATCCCAGACTCTCATAGAGTCAGAAGCGACACTGGAGGTCACCCCAATACCTTAAGGACCCCAGGTTGTTTGAATCCTCAGATGACAGAGAGCTTGACTGCTTTGTCTTCAAAGCCGTAATGTCAGATGCCCATTTTCCCCTAAACTGTAGGAGAAGGGAGATGTTTCCATCTTGACTTTATCCAGCTACAGCATTAGTGAGTCTGAGCTCATCAGGAAGCTTAAGAAAAGCGAATGGTCGCCGGAGAAGCCTCGGTAGCAAAACTGGATGGAGTTGATGTCTTTGCGTGATCTCAGCCTTCCTTAATATTCAAGTATTTCCCAAACTGTCTTGATTTCAACTTGAGTTCTCCTGAGATACTAGTAGATGTTTTGGGACAAAAATATTCAATGGACAATAAGGTCTGGAAATAGGTATTTTGTTTCCCTGAGATAAGAGTTACAACTCACATTAGGAACGTAATAAAAGGGCTGAAGGGTCTTGCGGTAAAGAAATGTGCTCCATTTAGCGCTGACGTCACCTCAAGTTTGACCCTGCCACCTAGCCCAAGGAACTGGCTGCTTTCTGTTCTCACCTTCCAAACCAGTTGACGTGTCGCAAAAAGTTTCACAGGGCGTCATTTGGAAAATACAGGCCCAGTGAGAAAACACGATTGACTAAAATGAAGATTTCAGGCAACAGAAAATAGGTTCATGGACTTATTCTCCTAGCTGCTATTCATAATTAATTCCAGATTTACAGGTGACATAACACTAAAGATTTAACAGCTCCTTAAATTCTTCCACCGCATGAGGAAATGTCCTGAGGGTGATGGAAATGTGTTTTTTGACTTGGGTGTTTGTCAAAACATCAAATTGGACATGCAAGCGCCATGCATTTCATTGTCTATAAATTTTCCCTCAGTTAGAAAAAAAATCTCTGTGAAATGTTCTATGCATGTAAAAACTGAGCTGCAGAATATTGAAATGACCTTTGAAGAATCATATAATATCATTGGATCCAGAATGAAAGCAGGTTCTTTGGATTTCGATTTTGTGGCTCTGTTTCCCAAATTATATTCCTAAATTTGTTTTTCATGACATTGGAAATTGTTCTGCACAAGTAGCTACCAGACACACTCTCTCTCATTGTAATTTGAAGTGATTTCCTTGCTGACTGACAATAAGAGTATTAGCAATGTGAAAAGAAGAAGTCAATATACTTATGAATGTATGTTAGATCAAAGATAGATAACAATGGTAGTTGTCCCTGTGAACAGTTAGCAAATTTCAATTTATTAGGGCTCTACCTACACATTGCATGTGATTTCTTAATATTTACTTGCTTAGTGATAGTTTCTTATTTTATTACTGTCTTTTTGTGCTTATTTTAATCATAATATGCCTACCTTGTATGTTTAGTTTTTAATCTTGTCTACTGATACAGAGGCATTTATTATTTTACCCTTTTTATCAAGTCAAGAGACTCTACCTAAGGTAACAAGTGATCAAGACTTGGAATAAAAATATACGTAGGAACCCAGTGTCCATAATGTGAGTAGAGGGATAAGGGAAATTTGGGGCGAAATGAGCAAATAACAATATAATCTAATATTTTCCTTTTTAAAAAAAGGATTCAAAGCATTTGCCTTAATCATTATTTTTGTAGGTGTGTAAATTTTATGAATCAATTTTTAATTTATTATTTAGTACTCTAAAATAAACTTTTGTAGTTAAAAATTCATTGAGAAGGAAGATCAACTGAAATTAAATTAAAATATGTCAGACGATTCAACACATTTTGTATCTGGATGATAACTGCATATCATCTGGTTGCCTGATCAACCTCATACAAATTGTGCAAAGTAGTGTTGCTTTGACATACTTGCTGATACTTTGGTAAAAAATAAACAAATAAAAGTCTTAGTATAATTTAAAGTTACATTTACATATAAAGGTATTTTATTCCTGCTTGGCCAGGTAAATAGAAAAATACGGAGCTGGGCTCAGTGGCTCAACCTGTAATCCCGCACCTTTGGGAGACTGAGCTGAGTGGATTGCCTGAGCCCGTGGGTTCGAGACCCGCCTGGGCAACTTGGCGAGACCTCATCTCTACAATAAATCCAAAAAAAAAAAAAAAAAAAAAATTAGCCGGGCGTGGTAGTGCGTGCCTGTAGTTCCAGCTACTTGAAAGGCTGAGGTGGAAGGATCGCCGGAGCCCAGCAGGTCGAGGCTGTGGTGGCTGGGAGCGGCCACTGCACTCCAGTCTGGGCGACAGAGTGAGACTTCAACTCAAAAAAAATAGAAAAATTCATTAGTGATATTTTGAGATCTTGACTTTAAAGAGAAAAGACAGATCGAGAAAAATCAGCAGTCACAATTCCTGACATATGTTCTCTCTCTCTCTCTTTCCTCTCTCTCTCTCTCCTCTCTCTCTCTCTACCCTCCCCCCTTCTCTCTCTCTCTCTCTCTCTCTTTCTCTCTCTCTCTCTCTCCTCTCTCTCTCTCCCTCCCTCCCCACAATTATCTGTTCATTTAAAAGAATAACATTATCCTGATTCACATCCAGGGTTGACTTGTGTGAAGATGGAACCTTTCCAAGCTGGATTGATGCGTCTCTTCCTTCAGATACTAGGTTTGAAACTGAGAAAGTCAGTTTGGTACCTGTCTTGGGCCTGAAACTGCGAGATAGAAAACACAAGAGATGTTGTCAGTCATGCTTCCTGCCTTGTGGTTCTGCAGAACAAGAGAAAACAACAAATCAGAAGTGCAGATCCGAGCAGAGAGGAGAGAGACAGAGCAAGAGTACTCACCCTATTCAGGCTCCTGGTTCTAGTTTTTCATAACGTTCAATTGCATTTTCATCCCCAGGTTCTGAAAGACATAGGGACATTCTCATAATCAATCTGTCTTTCTTCAACCAGTTTGAGGGTCTACTTTTGTAGAATGATTTTTTAAAATTTGGTATGTATTTGGATATATGTTTTGTATATTCCTAATACAAGCTCCAATAGCAAGTTTTGAAGACCCGCTGACAAACAGGCAGCTCAATCTTTAGGTACGCCGTTTGCAAGGCAAATCTGAAGTGGCCCTATCTCTGATAAGCCCAATAAGTCGTAAAATTCATAAGAGGCACTTGTGAACGCTTGGTTTGGAAAAAAATAAGATGAAGCCAGCTGAAGTAGCTCTCATATCGGTCAGGGAATTCTTTCCATGTGGCATTTTCAAACAAGAGCCAAGAAAGTAGAGGCCTGGCATTTGGGAGGGAAAATGCCTAAGAGACGCGTCCAGAAACCCTTGAGACGCCCCCTTCCTGACCCCCCCGCTCAGCAGCTCCTCCCCTTAACTCTTCATCAACGCGATGGGATTGCCAGCGTCCACTTGCTGACCTGCTGATGGACAGATGCTACTGTGCAGGAAATGGGGTGCAGGCGGGGCCTGGTCGAGTAGGCTCGCTGCCGATCCCAGGGGGACTGGCTCCTGTCCCCAAGTCAAGCCGCCACAAGAGGACGGTGTGGCTTGCAAATAGCTGAAGGATGCATGTCAACACCATCATGCCCAGTCCGTCCTGCGAGTGTAGAATTTAGAAAGACTCTCAACCAGGCATGTCCAACCCGCGGCCCCTGGACGCATGCAGCCCAGACAGCTAGCAATGCGGCCCCGCAATGCCTTTTAACATCATGTGTTTTTCAGCATTTATTTTCTCCGTGACCACATGCATGGTTCCATTTCTGGAGTTCACCATGGCGCCTCATTCATGACGTTGCTTTCTGGTAGCACATTCATTGGCCAGCCGCTGTTTTCAATGATGAAACCCACAGAGTAAAATTTGAACACACATTTCTGACGAGCACCTTGAGAACCTACTGAGAATTGCGACCACTTCCAGCAAGCCGGACACGGATAGATTAATTTTCCAAAAGCCAGGTCAAATTTCCCCCTAGTTTTATATTGGTCTCATTTTTCTAAGCTTTATAATAAAAAATATAAAACAATCAAAGAAGTCTTATTATCTATATACACTATCTCATATAATTTATGTGCAGCCCGAGACAGTTCCTCTTTATTTGACGTGGCTGGGGGAATCCAAAAGGTTGGACACCCCTGCTCTAAATGATTTCATATGTGCAGTACTGACATGTTGGATGCTTTCTCTGTGTGGACCACTTCCTGTGTACACACCCTTCCCGCATGCTCACGGGCTGGTTGAGCCTGGTACTTGTTTTTTTTTTTCAGTATTCACACATTGGGCACTTTGGAGGGAGGCCTTATTCGTGACCGACACCAGAGAGCCACTCCGGGAACTGCAGTGCGATTTATTAGATGGAACCACTGTGGTTGTGTGTGTGAGTGGCACGTCGACCTCATCATGGGTCTCTGGCTTAGTTGCCTCCCTTGCTGTGTTTATTCACCATCATGCGACCGGGCGTCCCTTCTTCCACTGCATTTCCAGAGTCTGAGAGGGAGAAGCCATCTCGGGGGGCTCACTCATAATCACAGTCCCGAGTCACTGGCGTGTACTGAATGTGTACTCCAAACCGTCTCGTAAATGCATCTAGGTAGGTGCACAGCCTTGGACATGACCTGGTGCTATTTTGCGAGCCCTTTGTGTCATGACCCAGGGTTGATTTGCTATACATGATCCATCAAGTTGTCATTTTTTTTCCTCTAAAGCGTCTAAGATTAAGGGTGTCGTAAAAGTGTGAATTGTGACCTGTGCTATAGGCAGAGCAAAACTAGACTTTTGTTTTGGTGCCTTGAGCCGGTCACGACTGTGTGCAGGGTTCAATTTCCAGCCGGGTAGAGTCAAGCTCCCTGTCGGAGGATCGCAGCGCCCTCTCCTGGCCTCGGGTGGTTTTAAAATCCTGCTTTTTTTTTTTTCCCAATTCTCCTCTTAAGCCACATTCGACTTCATCTCTTGCAAGGAAAAGCCCCTGGAGAGTCTCAGTCTCCATTCTTTGGGCCGCTGGTTATGAACTTGTCAGAGTCGAGAGATTTCCCGTGAAATGAGATCATCCATGTCAGCACTGTTTTCCACGACTTTCTGTGTGATAACAAAAATGTTTCATGTCTGCATCATCTGATATGGTAGCCACTGCCACAGTGGCTAATGCAACAGGGCAGCTGAATTTTTAGGTGTATTTAATTTTAACTAAGTTAGGTTTAAAGAGCCCCCTGTGGCTCGTGGCTGCCACGTTCGATGGTGTAGACACCGAGGACTTCTCTCTGTAAATGTCTTCACCCTGTAGCGTGTTGCCGCTTGAATCGAACAGACTGATTTTCGTAATTCATAAGGAGAAAGGACAGTTGCACCACACCATGCCAAAAGCATCCTCTCTTCTTTCTGCAGGTGCTTTACTGTTCCTGCTTCTTTTTCTGCCTCGTGGCAGGGTGCTGACCCGACGTCCCATCACAGAGCTGGGTCTAAACTCTTCCGATACAGTGATCTGCAGAAAGGTGCCGGCACTGGTGTGGGTGACACCCACAGAGAATCAGGAAAGTTGGACACGTAAAGGTGAGCCTTTTGACTTTATCGCCGTCTTACCAATCTGTGTCACACATATGAGAGCTATTTAATGGTCATCCCAGCGGTAGTGTAAGGGGTGACCGGTGAGGGAGGAACCCCAGACCATCCTCATCGCCTCCCCTGAAGCCACCCAGGGGACACATGCCATCTGAGAGAAAGCAGTCACCGGGTCTACCCAGAGCCCGCTTTTATATGAAAATTCCTGATCTCCCCCAAGTCAACCTGACTCACACCAGAAGTGAGTTTGTGAGGCAGCTCAAACCGGGGAGCCTTTGTTTTTTCTTAAATGGTTCACCAAAGGTTTTCTTTAAACAGAAATTCTGCCTGAAAGCATTTAATCATGCAGTAAACAGCATGGCTTTTCAGAGACACACCGTGGGAAGCAAGGAGTCACTTGTATTTTACAAGCCGGTGACTAATGTTCTTTAGACCCAGTGTTCATCAGGGCTCGGTATTCCTTCAGGTTTCTTCAGGGAGCTGTCTATAACTTGGCAACAGCATTACTTAAGACTGAAAATTGTTTTGAGGCTGTTTGTATGGAAGACGTGAGAGACAAAGAAGGTTTATTGCGTTGTGTTGTATTGATTTAATGATGTTCTATCACGCACTGAAATCGTTGCTTTTAAGGAAATAGATACATTTTCCTGAGGGTTTCAAGGGAGCTGAGACATACTTTGTGAACAGATCGAATTTTCAGATTCAGGCTTTTTCCTTCATTTAGACAGAAAAGAAATGGCATCAATCACAAGATGAGTAAAAGAGACAGCTCGAGGAGGTCGTGGATACCTCTCGCAATTGTCATTACCAGTCTCCGACACAAGAGGGAAGCAGACATTAACTCAAGCTTCCTCCCTGCTTGTAATTCAAGTCATCCGCAAATAGTCCATCATACGGTGAAACGGACAAGCATTTAAATAAAATAGCTTAATGCTCTCGTTATGGAACAGTTTATTATTATTGTAATATCGGAAAGAGAACTCACGATACCTGCTTCTGCTGCCAGGGGGAGTTTATGGAAAGCAATGCACATGGGATTTAAGAGGCTACAACTGGAAGTCGGTCAGATTCGACGTCAGGTTGGGCTCAAGTTCATGCTGACTGGATGACCTTGGACAAATCCCTTAGCCTCTCTGAGTCTTTGAAATGGGAATAGTCATATTTTCCCCGAGCCCAGAATTGTTGCCAGAATCACATGAAATAATATGCATAGGGGCATACGTTTCCAGCACTCATGGAGTGCCTGGTAAATCATGGTAGCCACTATGCTTTCTTTTAGAAAATTCTTGAGACAGGTCTCTTGTTGCTTGCCACTCTTGTTTTGTGAGATTTTTTTTTTTTAGGTCTACATAAGTATACTTGACAAATACAAATTGTCTATATTTAAGGTTTACAATATGATATTTTGACATATACATACATAGTAAAATGATCACCACAATCGAGCTTGTTAGCATATCCATCAGCTCACAGTTACAATAATTTTGTGCATGTGGTGAGAACACTTAAGAGCAAATCTTTTAGCAGATTTCAAGAGCAAAATACATGGTGACTAATCTCACCATGTTGCACATTAAATCTCCATAATTTATTTACTCTGTAAAACGGAAACTTTGTGCCCTTTGACCAACAACCTCCCCATTTTCCCCCAACCCTCAACCTCTGGCAATCACCATTTGACTCTGCTTTTACGAGTGACTCTTTTTTTACATTCCACGTATAATTGCGATCTTGCAGTATTTGTCTTTCTGCGTCTGGGCTTATTTCACTTAGCGTAATATCTTCCAGTTTCATCTGCATTGTTGCCAAGGGCAGAATTTCCTTATTGTTTAAGGTTGAATAATATTCCAGTGTGTGTATGTGAGACAGTGTGTGTGTGTGTGTGTGTGTGTGTGTGTGTGACATTTTCTTTATTCATTCCTCTGTGGACAGTCAGATTATTTACGTGTCTTAGTGATTGTGAATGGTTCTGTGATGAACACGGTAATGCAGATACCTCTTTGATGTTTTGCTTTCATTTCCCTTGGATACATATCCAGAAGTGAGATGGCTGGAACATATGGGAGTTCTATTTTTAATTTTTTAAGAAACCTCTATACTGTTTTCCATAGTGGTTGTACTGATTTCCATTCCCACCAATAGTGCACAAGAATTCCCTTTTTCACATGTTTACGAATGCTGGTTATGTTTGTCTTTTGATAATGATCATACCAACAGGTGTGAGATGATAACTTATGGTTTTGATTTGCGTTTCTCTGACTGTCAATGATATGGAGCATCTTTCCACATACACGTTGGCCGTTTGTATGTCTTCTTTTTAGAGATGTCTATTCAGGTTCTTTGCCTATTTTTTCTTTTTTCTTTTTTTTTTTGAGTTGGAGTCTCACTCTGTCGCCCAGACTGGAGTGCAGTGGCATGCTCCCGGCCACTGCAGCCTGGACCTGCTGGGCTCTGGTGATCCTTCCGCCTCAGCCTTTCAAGTAGCTGGAACTACAGGTGTGTGCTACCACGCCCGGCTAATTTTTTGATTTTATTGTAGAGATGAGGTCTCGCCAAGTAGCCCAGGCAGGTCTCAAACCCGAGGGCTCAGGCAATCCACTCACCTCGGTCTCCAAAAGTGCTGGGATTACAGGCTGAGCCACTGAGCCCTGCCTCTTTGTCCATTTTTAATGGGATTATTTGTTTTCTTGCTACTGTTGAGTTGAGTTCCTTACGTATTCGGATATTAACCCTTTATCAGATGAATGGCTTCCAAATACTTTCTCTCACTCCATAGGTTGTCTCTTCACTCTGCTGATCATTTCCTTTGCTTTGCAAAAATATATAATTTGATGCAAAGTCCTTTATTTTTGCTTTTGTTGCCTGTGCTTTTGAATCACATAAAAAAATAAAAAAATTAAAAAATTGACCAGACCAACATCAAGAAGCTTTTTCCTTATGTTTTCTTCGGGTGGTTTTACAGTTTTATTTTTCTTGTCTAAGTCTTTAACTCATTTTGAGTTGATGCTTGTAAATGAGGTGAGATAAGAGTATACTTTTCTTCTTTTGCATGGGCTATTCAGTTTTCCCAAGACAATTTATTGCAAAGACTATCACTTTCCCATTGTGTGTTTGTGGCTCCCTTCTTGAAGATCTATTGACTATAGATGCACAGATTTGTTTCTGGGCTTTCTATTTTGTTTCCTTGGTATACGAGGGGAGACCCCCAAAAAACCAGAATTGTCTTTTTGGAGGGCCGGTCCCTGGTAGTATGGGCGTCTCCTGCTAGGTAAGTGTTCTAGGAACCCGTTGACATCAGTGTACCAGTTGGTATTGTTGTGAGAGGCTGCATTCAGCTTCAGTGAATTTTTTTCGTGGCAAATAAGTGGTTGTTTTTTTCACCAGGACAAGGCACCTGCCCAGACCATGCTGAGTGTTCAGTAGTTTTTGACCAAAAGCAGCACGACCCCATGTTCCACCCTCCCTATTCACCTGATCCCACTCTAAGTGATTTTTTAATTGTTTCGTTTGATGAAAAAGTCCTCGAAGGGAGTTGTTTTCTGATGTGGAAGTGATGAAACAAAAAACAACAGGAGCACAAAAAGACATCAAAATAGACAAGTTCAAAAACTGTTCTGAGCGGCGGAAAAAGCGTCTTGATAGGTGTATTGCATCAAGTGGAGAGGAATTTGAAGGTGACTGAAGTTTAGAAATGTGAGAATATAGACAGTTTTTTAATAAATAAGTTCCAGTTTGTTTTGGGTCCCCCCTTAAATGTTTGTTTTTGTACCAGTACCATATTGTATTGATTACTGTAGCTTTAAGGATGTTTTGAAATTATAAACTGTGATGTCTCTGGCCTTTTATTTTATTTATTTGCTCAAGATTGCTTTGGCTGTTTGGGGTCTCTTGTGGTTTCATATGAATGTTAGGATTGTTTTATCTATTTCTACAAGAATATCATTGACATGCTGATAGGGATTGCATTGACTCTGTAGATTACTTTGGGTAGGATGACCATTTTATAAATATTATTATTACATCGATGAACACAGGATGTCTTTTTATCTATGTGTGTCTTCTTTAATTTCCTTCATCAATGTTCCATAATTTTTAGTGTACAAGTCTTTCACCTCTTTGGTTGAGTTTATTAAGTATTTTATTCTTTTTATTGCTATTAAAAATAAGATTGCTTTCTTAATTTTCTTTTTGGATAGCTCATTGTTTACTTGTAGAAATGTAACTAATTTATCTATGTTGATTTTGTATCCTACAACATAACAGAATTTGTTTATTAGTTCTAACAGTTTTGTTAAAGTTACATCTTTGCAGTTTTATATATATATAATTATATCGTCTGAAAACAAAAAAAAATACTTCTTTCTTTTTGAATTGGATACCTTTTATTTCTTTTTCTTGTCTAGTTTCTCTGGCTATGGCTTCTAGTATTGTGTTGGTGCAGAAGTGAAAGTGGACATCCTTGCCTTGTACCAGATCTTACAAGGAAAGCTTTCAGTCTTCCCCATCATAGTTATGATGTTAACTATGAGTTTTTCATACTGGCCTGTATTGTGTTAAGATAAGTTTCTTTTATACCTATTTTGTTAGACATTTTAATCATGAAAGGATGTTGAACTTTGTCAAATGCTTTTCCTGTATTTATTAAGATGATTATGTGGATTTTTCTTTTATGATGTTAATGTGTTATATCACTGTGATTGATTTCCATATATTGAACCGTGATTTAATCCAGGGATAAATCTTACTTCGTCACAGTGAATGTTGTTTCTAATATGCTGTTGAAATTGGTTTGTTACAATTTTACTGACTTATTCTAGGCCTGTCTTTATTATTTTCTTTCTTCTACTGGCTCTGGGCTTAGTTTGTTCTTTTTTAGTTTCTTGAATTGTAAAGTTAGGTTGCTTATTTGAGATTTTTCTTCTTTTATAATGTAGACATTCATTGCTATAAGCTTCCCTCTTGGTATTGTTTTTGCTGTAATCCATAATTTTTGGTATATTGTGTTTTCATTTTTATTTGTCTTCAGATATTTTTAAAATTTACTTTTGAATTCCTTTTTGACTTAATAATTGTTTAAGAATGCATTGTTTAGTTTTCGTATATTTGTTATTTTTTTTTACATCCTCTTACTGTTATTGATTTCTACTTTTATTTCACTGTGGTCAGAAAAAAATATTTATAGTGATTTTAATTTTCTATTGTTTGGTATGACTTGCTTTGTGACCTAACATTTATCCAGGACACTGGTCCATATGTACTTGAGAAGAATGTGTATTATTCTGCTGTTGAGTAGAAGTTTCTGTTCATATTTGGTAGTTTCGACCTGCTGGACTCTGGCAGTCCTTCCACCTCTGCCTTCCAAGTAGCCAGAACTACAGACACGTGCTACCACACCTGGTAATTTTTATTTTACTTTATTTATTGTAGAGACAAGGTCTCACCAAGTTGCCCTTGCTGGTCTCTGCTATTTCCCTATACTTTTTCTGTTTGGCCAATCCAACCCTTGTTGAAAATGGGATATTGAAGTCTCCTACTATTATTGTATTGCTGTCTAATTTTTCTTAAGATCTGACAATATTTGTTCTATATATTTAAGTACTTTGATATTGGGTGCATATATATTCATAATTGCTATATTTTCCTGTTGAATTGAAATTTTTGCATTAAATAATGACCTGATTTGTCTTTTATGACAGTTTTTGACTTAGTCTATTTTGGTCTTACATAGGTATAGCCATCTCTGCTCTTTTTCTTGGTTAATATTTGCATAAAATATCTTTATCTCCTCACTTTCAGCATATATGTGTCCCTAAAACTAAAGTGAGTCTCTTGTAGGCATCATATAGTTGGATCTTGTTTTTTGTAACCATTCAGTCACTCTATATCTTTTGGTCAGAAAACTTAATCTACTTACATTTAAAATAATTATTGATGAGTAAAGACTTACTCTTGCCTTTTTGTTAATTATTTTCTGACTGTTTTGAGTTTATTCCATTTGTTCCCTCTTGGTATATTCTTTGTGATTTGTTGATTTTTTAAAATAGTGGGGTGCTTTGATTCCTTTATTTTTATCTTTTGTGTATCTGATAGAGGTTTTTTCCTTTGTGATTACATAAACCATCTTATGTTGATAAAAATATATTTTGATGTGAGAGCAACTTAACTTCAATCATGTCCAAAACTCTACACATTTACTTCCCCTTCCCACATTTTTTATTACTCATGTCACAATTTGCACCTTTTGTATGATGTATTCATTAACAAATCATTGTATTTATGATTATTTTCGATATTTCTGTCTTTTAACTTTTATGCTAGAGTTCAAAGTGGTTTATACAACACCATCACAGTATTAGAGTATTCTGAATTTGATTGTATACTTACTTTTTCCAGTGAGTTTTACACTTTTATATGTTTTCATGTTACTAATTAGTGTCTTTTCATTTCAACTTAAAGAACTTTCATTATCATTTATTTTAAGGCAGTCCTAGTGGCGATGAACCTTGTCAACTTTTGTTTGTCTGAGAGAATCTTTCTTCTTTATTTGAAGAACTTCCTTGCCAGGTGTAGTAGTCTTGGTTGGCAGGTTTTGTCTATCTACCTACCTGTCTATCTATCAATCCATCTGTCTTTTTATTTCCTTTCAGCACTTTGACTATGTCCTCTCACTCTCTCTGGGCCTGCAAGGCTTCTGTTGATAGCTTCTCTTGAATATAAGTCATTTTCTTCTTGCCACTTTCAAATTTGTCTCTTTGTCTTTTGATAACTTAGTTATGATGTGTCTCAGTATAATCTTTTTTGGGTTGATCCTCCTTAGAGATCTCTGAGTTTCATAAATCTGTATTTCTTTTCTTTCCTTTTTTTTTTTGAGTAGGAGTCTTACTCTGTTGTCCAGGCTGGAGTGCAGTGTCACGCTCATGGCCACCCCAGTGTCGACCTCCTGGGCTCTGGCAGTCCTTCCACCTCAACCTTCCAAGTAGCTAGAACTACAGACGTGTGCTACCACACCTGACTAATTTTTATTTTATTTTATTTATTGAAGAGATGAGGTCTTGCCAAGTTGCCCTTGCTGGTCTCAAACCTGCAGGTTCAGGCAATCCACTTGCCTCGGCCTCCCAAAATGCTGGGATTACAGGCTGAATCACCAAATCTGGCCGTAAATCTGTATTTCATACCCCTCACAAAATTTGAGAAGGGTTCCACTGTTATTTATTTAAATAAGCCCATTTATTTTTCTTTGCTCAGTCTGGGACTTCTATAATGTGTATGTTGGTTCACTTGATGGTGTCCAATAATCCTATAGGCTTTGTTTATTCGTTTTCATTTTTTTTTTCTTCCAACTGGTTAATTTAATAGGACCTGTCGTTGAGTTCATGTATTCTTTTATCTGCTTGATTGAATCTGCTATTAAAACTCTCTCTTGCATTTTCATTCATTCATTGTATTATTTAGTTTCAGAATTTCTAAATGGCTCTTTAAAAAAATTGTTTCCACCTTTTTGTTGACCATCTTGTTTTTTGTTTTGTCATGCTTTGTCTTTTTGATTTTGTTGAGTTTTCTATGCATGTTGTCGTAACTTGTTGAGTTTCCTTAAAATTATTAATTTGAATTTTTCCTTTCAGGCAACTCATAGATCTCCATGTTTTGAGTGATTACTGCAGCTTCACTAGTTTCCCTTAGTTGTGTCATACTTGCCTGATTCTTTGTGATTCATCTAGCCTTGCATTGATATCTGTGCATTTGCCAAAACAAACACCTCTCCCTCTCTTTACAGACTGGTATAAACATTCACCTGCTGCATCCTCAGTAACTACCTCAGAGGTAATTGATGGAATTACCGCTGAGATTATAGTTGGGTAAGGAATGGAGCTAGGTTCATGTGTCTACTACTGCATTCATAGTTAGGTTTGTGGTTAGCTTGTTTGTTGCCAGGATGCAAGAGGTGTGGTTCCTGCCACATCCTCAGTTGCATGGAAATGCCTCTGAGACCACAGTCAGCCTGGGCTGAAACAGGTCATAGTGTTGCTTTGGGTTCCACAGTGAAGTTTATTTGTGCAGGTTTTTATCAGGGGCAAGGTTGGGTGTGGCTCCCCCATGCCTTTTGAGGAGGTTCCTACTCAATCCCTAGACTGGCAGGACTGCCTCTGGGACCATGGTAGAGTAAGGATAGAGCAGGGTCACATGATGTGCAGTTGGGACCAAAGTCAGAAAGTCTGCCACCAAGAACTCAGGTATATCTCTCAGGTTCCCTGGGTAAGCAGGACTGGCAGATCAGGTCTGGAACTGAGTCACAGGGAAACTTCAGGGTCCACAGCTCAAACTGATGTCAGCAGGACAGCTACCAGAGACATTGACAGGTCTCTCTGGGTCCCTGGGTGGGCAGAGCTGACTCTAGTCTATGGTGGAGCAAGGATGAACTGGGTCCCAGGGCTGCTTCAAGATCTGCAGTTGAGTCTGAAGTGGGAAAATCTGCTACCGGGAGGAGAGTCAAGCATGGTTCTTTTCAAGTTCCTTGGCAGATGAAGTTGATTGTAGGACAGTGACCAAGCAAGGTTGTAGCCAAGTGTATAGGAGAAAGGGGTGCTTTTGGTCTGCACCTGGGACCATGCTTATTTGGTGAGCCTGCCAGTGAAATGTGGGAATACCTTCTCAAAGTGACTCTCCTTGACCTTGGGCTTCACTAGAGTTGTACAACCTTCTACCTGGGCCCCAAAGTTCCCACTTTTATATATGTATGACTGCCAGATCATTGTTCGTGTGTGAGGAATATGTGCTAGAAGAATATATGCAGTCTTGCTGATGTCATTTCCTTCTTTTGTGAGAGTTAAATGAAAGCATTTCTTTGAAAAGGATTTTTTTGTCTTGTGTACAAATCTTGATTGCCACTCTCTGTAGCATATGTGTGTGTGTGTTTGTGTGTGTGGATTTTCTAGCTCAGGGGAAATTAACTTTCAGCTCTTACTTGATGACACTACTGCCCTCTTTTCTTTCATTTCCTTGACTTCTGATAAACCAGAAGAAATATCCTTTCCTTCTCAGTGATGAGTGTTTATATGTCATCTGGGTGGGAGAGTTTGGAGTATATGTCTTGCTTAAAAATGTAAGCTGTGACTTGCATACCAAGAAGGCAGTTGAAAAATTTTGGCACTAATGACAGAGAGTTACTTTGTGTAAAAGGAAGATAATTGAAATATAATAAATATAGTTGAATAACTAATGAAGTTAAGTCTAGTTGAATAACTGAAATGCAAATACATTTCACAATGAAACAAAATGACCAATGTGAATTTTTAAATATGAAAAACTTCATGTGAAAGTAAAATTTATTCAAGCTTATTAAAATTATTCATGATAATCCTCTCTTTTTAGAAAATTATTTGTTTACTACATTCTATAAATTAAAAGTATAAATGAACCTGCACAGGGAATGTTTAAAGTATTAAGGACAGACATTATTTAAGTACATTACAACATTATGCAAACAAAAGATAAAAGCTATGAAGAATTGTTTTTTTAAAATTATCAGAAGGGATCTAGAGAGAGCTTGTAGCTGGCAAGAGTTGAATGTACGTACCTGCAAAGACACTGTGGCCACTTTATATAATTGTCATACATTTTACTGGATTTCTTTACATCTCTACCAGGTTTTCTCACATTTACAAGGAAAAAGTGAGATTTTTACTCATCTTTATCTCTAATATTCAGTTATAGATAATGTCATTCTCCTCCCTTTAAAAAGTCTTTGTGTTTTTCCATTTTTTCTGGATCTACCCAGACCCAGCCACGCACTGGCTCCTAATTTTTGGCATCTTTCCCAAATAATTTGCAACAGCCGCCTAACTAGAATGTCAAGTTGTAGGCTCTATAATCTTCAAAATTTCTTCTGTGTTTTGTCAAATTAAGTCCTTGTATTCATTTTCTTCATATTATTTAGTTTTTTGAAATATTTATAATCTATATTCTATTTTAATATTACCGTTTCTTGAGCTAAAGTGTTTATACCTAAGATATTTATACCATTTATAAATATATATACACACGTAAATATCGTATACTATATATAGGTATGTGAGTGTGTGTGTGTGTATATATATATACATATATGTATATGTATATATATAATTATATAATAGGTATAGGCAAAATCTTTTAAAGTTTAGCCCTATCTTAAGTTGAAAAGATGCTTAAGGAGCTTAAGTAACAACAACTAAGTGACATTTAAATATCAGCACTTACTCCAAATTGCACTTTCTCTCTTTAGGTTAACTATACCTCATGGCAACACATATGCAGGTTATATTTCTGCTTGTCTTCCAAGACCTTCCAAAGACTGGCTGTATATCATTTTTCTACTTTTTTTCTTCTTTAAGGGTCTTTCCCTGTCTTTTCAGATTGTCATTATGTTTATAAGTGAATCATGTTTAGTCTATACTCAAATGACTCAGCTGACTCTAAGTGACCATTACATGTTTTCTTGGAGACTGATTTTTTTTCCTTGCCCATGCTTCATTATGGTAGAATATTTTCATAATTAAATTCTAAAGACAACTTGTTTTAAATTTAGAAATTAAAGTGGTATAAGCCCTCCAGCTAAGATGAAATAGACACACTTCTCCTTCTTCCTTCTGCTAAGTACGGCAAAAATCCCAAACAATGTGTATAAAGCAAACATATGAAGACTCCAAAAGGCAGAGAAATAAAGGCAGGTGAACTCTAGAGTCCTTATAGTCCAAAAAATGGCATGACAGTAAGTTCTCAGTTTTCTTTTTGCTTCGTGTATCCCAGGCTGGGTCTTACATAAGCCAGAAATCTGGAAATACCAATGAGCACAGCAAACAAACAAAAACAAAATAAAATAAACCAAGAAAAGCTTGCCCTCTCTGTCAAAGAACAAGGAAAGTGGCAGTCTAACAGAAGAGGAAACTTTTAGGCAGTAACCACTATAGTTTATACACATACTGCAGGGAAACTACGGCCACTATCTCTTCACTTTGTCAGCAAAGGTGAAT
>NW_007252243.1:120393-168359 GCF_000164805.1 Carlito syrichta | reverse complement strand
TTAAAGTTTAGCCCTATCTTAAGTTGAAAAGATGCTTAAGGAGCTTAAGTAACAACAACTAAGTGACATTTAAATATCAGCACTTACTCCAAATTGCACTTTCTCTCTTTAGGTTAACTATACCTCATGGCAACACATATGCAGGTTATATTTCTGCTTGTCTTCCAAGACCTTCCAAAGACTGGCTGTATATCATTTTTCTACTTTTTTTCTTCTTTAAGGGTCTTTCCCTGTCTTTTCAGATTGTCATTATGTTTATAAGTGAATCATGTTTAGTCTATACTCAAATGACTCAGCTGACTCTAAGTGACCATTACATGTTTTCTTGGAGACTGATTTTTTTTCCTTGCCCATGCTTCATTATGGTAGAATATTTTCATAATTAAATTCTAAAGACAACTTGTTTTAAATTTAGAAATTAAAGTGGTATAAGCCCTCCAGCTAAGATGAAATAGACACACTTCTCCTTCTTCCTTCTGCTAAGTACGGCAAAAATCCCAAACAATGTGTATAAAGCAAACATATGAAGACTCCAAAAGGCAGAGAAATAAAGGCAGGTGAACTCTAGAGTCCTTATAGTCCAAAAAATGGCATGACAGTAAGTTCTCAGTTTTCTTTTTGCTTCGTGTATCCCAGGCTGGGTCTTACATAAGCCAGAAATCTGGAAATACCAATGAGCACAGCAAACAAACAAAAACAAAATAAAATAAACCAAGAAAAGCTTGCCCTCTCTGTCAAAGAACAAGGAAAGTGGCAGTCTAACAGAAGAGGAAACTTTTAGGCAGTAACCACTATAGTTTATACACATACTGCAGGGAAACTACGGCCACTATCTCTTCACTTTGTCAGCAAAGGTTGAATAGGGAGATTAGACTACCATCTTCCCCATGCTATAAACAGGCATCCCCTGTTTTTTGGCCAGGGTGGTATAAAAGAAGACCCAGTGGGAAGCCGAGATTCCCTTAGCAGAGAACATATGGAGAGCCTGAATGTCTGTCCACACACAGTGGTAAGAGATATTAACTCTTCTCCTCATTGGTGTTGTCACTAGAGGCCTACTGAAAAGTCAGGAGTTTTATTATGGATAGTGGTTAATGAGCCCATCCCATACACACTTCTCCTTATCAGTCGAGGCCACTAGGAAGCGATAAAAAGATGTCCCTGTTCCTCCCAGCCACAGTGGGGTCAGCAGAGGCCTACTGCAGAGCCTGAACTCCCACCCTGGCCCAGCAATTACAAAGTGCCTCTCCCCCTACAAGGAACCAGCATTGGCTGATGGCAAACTTGATGGTGAACTTGAACTTCCACTTGGCAATAATGAGATACTAGCTCCCTTCATGCGCTGGAAACATCAGAGGAGGTCTGCTAAAATAGAAGATTTAAATAAGACTCAGAATCTCATAATATAATACCCCAAATGTTCAATATATAATAGAAAATCACTTGTCAAACCAGGAGTCAGAAAAGTCAACTCAAATGAGAAAAGGCATCCATCAGACACTAACATCAAGGTGACACAGGTGTTGAAATTATCTGGCAAGGATTTTATAGCAGCTATCATAAAAATGTTTCAAAAAGCAACTATGAACTCTGGTGAAACAAATGAAAAAAGCAATAGAAAGTCTCAGCAAAGAAATAGAAGGTATAAAGGAATATTTTAGAAAGGAAAAAGAGTGGACTCCTAGTAAGTGAGTCCTGCAAAGTTGTTGGATACAAGCTCAATATACAAGTCAATTGAATTTCTGTACTCTATCAGTGAACAGTCAAGGTGAAGAGTATTGCTGGTGCCATGTCTATCTTCCATCTAAAGAGCAAGGTACTGTGGTAGTATTTGGAATGAAATAGATTTGTGGAGTTGGTGACACATTTGTTCTCATATAGCTAAAAATATGTTTTGGTGAGAGTGATGAGGATAGTTATCAGTTATTCTCTTGTTTAGAAAATAGAGTTTTGTCATCTGTCAATGTTGAGGGACTGTGAGAATCTTTATACTTCAAAGAGTTGGGAAGAAAGGTTGGATGCAGAGGAAATAAGGTATGAGGAAGCTGTCTTCCAGGTGGAAATTTTTTGCTGGTTTGTTTGTTTTTGTTTTTGAGTTGGGAATCTCACTGTCACCCAGGCTGAAGTGTAGTGGCATGATCAGGGCTCACAGCAGCCTCTACCTCTAGGGCTCAAGCGATCCTTCTGCCTCAGCCTCCCAAGTAGCTGGGACGACAGGCATGTACCACTATGCCCAGCTAATTTTGGTTTGTTTGTTTGTAGAGATGAAGTCTCATTATGTTGCCCAGGCTGGTCTCGATCCCCCCGGGCTCATGCAGTCTTGGCCTCCCAAACTGCTGGAATGACAGGTATGAACCACCGTTCCTGGCCTGGATGGTGTTGACATTTCTCTGGCAATTTAACCCAGAGAGGCTAGAAGCTGTAGTGTGCTGGGATGCTTCAGCTGCATGTACTTGTGCCGTCTGGATACTTTGGCTGGGAAAAACAGACCTCAAAGCTTTTAGGTAAACAGATGAGGAAGAGGGAAACTGACACCAGACAGAAAAGTTACCAGGAAACTGACTTAACTATAGACTATAAGAGGCTCTTTGTCCCAGACATGGTGGACAAAAGATGTCCCTGGCTCAGACCTGTTTTGTGCAGGCATTTGTAGTAGACAGGCCCAGCCTAAAACGTGGAAGAGGAGGTCTACTAAAACAGAAGATTTAAATAAGGGGCTGTGACATCATAATAGGATTATAAACAGCGGGGAAGGCAAGAGTTTGGAAGGTTCCAGCCAAGAGGGCTGGCACTTAGAGCACTGCTTGACCCTGAACACGCATTTGATTGCTATCTAGGGAAACTGAGGCAGGATTCCAATCCTATGAACTGAGTTAAAATAGAGGGGAGGGGGGCAGTCCCTTTGGATTCCCTCCCGCCTTGGGAGCTTTTCTGTCCTCAATAAAAACTGCTTTCAAACACACAAGAGACAAGTAAATAAAATAGTGGCAAGGGAGGTATATTACGGCGCCCCCTGAGTTTCTCTAGTACTCCTTAGTTAAATCTGTTAGTGGCAGGAATAAGGACTCTCTTCTGCTTTTTGTCCCCATTGGGGTTGGCCCAGCAGCAGGGAGACATGAAGAGGCAGGCCAGCGTGCCACAGAGGCTCCTTCGTCATGAAGATTACTTTACCTAATTCGTTTTTCTGCGGGGTAGTTGAAGCAGCTCTTACTTTGTATTTGTAAAAGTACAAAGAAATTAATCCCCTTCATTAACGGTCCAAGGGGAAAATGAGCAGAAAGACAGTCTTCACAGTCTAAAATGGGAAAGGAATTCCAAGCCTAACATTTAGCTGGAAGAGCAGACAATTTAATTTGGCTTGGCTAATGCGTTTTATTCAACAATAAACTCAGGTTGCAGGTTTCAGAAGATGTGACAGGGCCTAACATAGAACCCAAAAGACCCCTACAGTAGCACGTGGTAAAGAAGTTAAAGGTGTTCTCATTGGAGTATGGGTGGATGCTTGTAGGCTAGTTCCTTTATGAAGCGTCCTAAGGGGTGAGAGTTAGTTTGAGGTGGAGAGATACAGCCCATGCCCAGTTGATGCACTTACCCATGATTTCTCTGTACTTAACTCAAGTCCTCTTTGTTACAGCAAATTCTTTTTTTTTTTTAAGTTGGAGTCATCCCGGCTGGAGTGCAATGGCACCATCATAGCTCACTGCAGCCTCGTCCTTCTGGGCTCAGGCAATCTTTTCCCCTCAGCCTGCCGAGTAGCTGGGACTACAGGTGCATGCCATGCCTGGCTAATTTTTTTTATATTTTATAGACATGAAACCTTGCTATGTTGTCCAGGCTGGTCTGGACCCCTTGATTCAAGAAATCTTCCTGCTTGGGCTTTCCAAAGTGCTGGGACTATAGGCATGAGCACTGCTCCCAGCCTGTTATAGAAACCTCTGACTGTTATCCATGAGTTATAAACCATGGTTTCCCCATTCGGGGAAATGTCTATTGAGTTAGTGATTTTCTGCCAGTGGTATTCTCTTTTCTCTGAAAGTGAGATATAAAGGAATTCATCATTTCCCTTAAGATATTTGACATGCCAGAGGGAGGAATGGTTTTCAGAACCTCGATCTTCAGAACCCTTGGTCACTCTCAGAGGGCTAAACCTGGATTTGAGTGCTTCAATTTGCCTATATATACAATACATAGGTGCTTGTCTCTTTTGACTGTTTTCAGGGATGGCACAGGCATATTAGAAATATAGAGAAGAAATACAACAGGGAGTCAGAGTAGAAGAATTCAAGTATGACTTGGTCAGCTTTGCAAAAACACATGTAAAATTCAATCCCTGGGGTCTAGAAAAATGGACATCACATAGCTGCCAAGTCTGATGGGAATCTGACATCCCTTTTGACCTGATTCCTGGGCTTCCTTCTGGGAATGGGGCTGAATGAGAAGGGTACCATGTCCTCTCTGGATTTTGGAGCTTCTTGTACCAAATTCAAGGTTGTTTTGGCTGTAGTCCCCAGAAACCTGAAAGTGTCCTCTCTTCATTGTGTGTTTTTTCTACTTTTTTCTGATTTTTTGGTTAGTTTGTTTGTTTTTGTTTTTTTAAGATTCAAAAGTTACCTGTGCAGGTTTGTTCCACGAATATGTTGCGTGATGGAGAGGTTTGGACTTCTCTTGAACCAGTCACCCAGATAGTGAACATGATCCCCCCCAGTGGGTAGCTTTTCAACCCATGCCCCCTCCCTCCTTCCCCTTTAGAATTCCCCATTGGTTCTTTTTCCTAGTTTTTCATGCATATTCACAGTCTTGTAGTTGAGGCTGATTGTACCAATCCTAGAAGCACCCCTTATTCAACTATTTTCTGCACAGTATGTCCTTTCCCTGCTCCCACTTCCCACTGGCTTTTGAGCCCCTTGCACTCACATTTCTTCAGATGCAAAACATGCTTGGAAATGTCTATCGAATGGGTGAAAACTGGTTTTTCTAGGGGTAGACACATGGAAGCCATGGCGGGCACCATGACATCACAGTGGGAGCTTATCTGCCTTCTGCCAGTTCTCTACCATAACTCCCAGGAGATATTTTCTTTCAGTAAGATCGTTTGTTTCCTATGAAGCATCTCTACACTTTTCTGTTTCTAGTCTCTGTTTCCTTGCGGTCCCCAGTTCTTTGGAAGAGCAAAGACAGTTGACACTGTCAGAGTCTCAGCCTCCCTGCCTTTGGCTACCATCAATTATCTTAGTTTTCACTCCCTCATTATTCAGTTTCCTTTTCCCTTGGGGCAGTGGTTCTTAGACAATATCAATATCTAGAAGCATTAGCCATCAAAATTTTCATCAAGGGGAGAAAATAACATCACTTTCCCTTCACTCGGTCAAACTCAACATTGTCACTCAGCATAGAAAATATGCTGTTCCTGCAGTTCTTGCTAATTATATCTTACTGCTGCTGCCTCCTAGTCTAAAAAGGAAGAGAGCGCCGTTCTGGAAAATATATTTGGATAGTAGGTTATTTCCAATGGAGGTCAAAGGTGAACATTAGTTTCAGCAACTAGTGGTTCAGTAAAAACTATCTGTAACAGCACAGTAGGAGGTCATCTTTTTTAGTGATCAAAATTATTTTTATTCAGTCTCTGTTATCTCTCTACATATCACGTCAATAGAAATAAACACACATTTCTGAAACAACTGTAACTTTATCAAGATTTTTGCCCATGAGTTTGCAACCAGCTCTGGCAACTTGGTGAGACCTCGTTTCTACAATAAACAAAAAATTAGCCAGGTGTGGTAGCCCACACCTGTAGTTCTGGCTACTTGGAAGGTTGAGGTGGAAGGATCGCCAGAGCCCAGCAGGTCAATGCTGGGGTGGCCGTGAGCATGCCACTGTACTCCAGCCTGTGCGAGGGAGTAAGACTCCAACTCAAAAAAAAAAAGATTTTTGTATTGAGAGATATATAATTATTACCTTGCTTGGCTGACATAATAAGTTCTCCTGAGGCAAAATGGAATGTGTGATCGAGGTAAAATCAGATCCCAAGTGACACTGTACCTGAGTCTTGCACCACTTAAGGCCTTATTCTAAAACTGTCAGACACTCCAAGAGAATAGATGCGCTTCAGACCCTATTTTCTACTGTGCGTACCGTTGAAATTTCATGATGCTCTGAGCTTAGATGCATGGAACGGGCAGTCAGGAACTGTTTCGTGTTTCAGAAGGAAAGACAGTCACAGAATTATTAGAAGTATTGGTAGGATTAGGTATTTCTGACTTTTGAAGCGGGCTGAACGTGAAACAGAACAAGCAAAAATGTTCAGCATTTAGCAGGAAACCTTACCAAATTTTGGAAGGAAAAGATCACCGAATTTTGAAAGGGTGAAAGCGTGTCTGTAGACAATCATGAACTTGAGGACACTGCTCTGTTAACCAAGCAGTCACTGGTCCTCACAGGAGCCTACATCTGCCCATGCCCGCTCAGAGTCAGTTGGGCAGTTTTGATGGCTATAGATATCCCTGGGAAAGGTGACAGAGCAGGCAATTCTCCAAACTGTGGGATCTTGTGGCACATGTTTTGTTTCTGATTTTTAGAAGTGATTTGTTTTAAAAAGACAGAGACAAAGCCCTACCTCCTTCCTTCTTCTTACTCCTGGTTCTTGAAAAACACCCCCTCCCCCTCCTCCTCCTCTCTTGCCTACCTTTTCGATTTCTGGCACATATGGGCTATGCGGATTGCCAGGTTTAGGTCAACAGATGTTGTCATGAAAAACAAGAACTAGAAAATTAGAAAATCTCATTGCTTTGCAATGCTTGTTAGCACGAAACTGCTGCAATATGCTTTATATTTTTCAGTAGAGGGCTCTTGGGGCATTCTACTCATTGGCTTGCGGGCTTATTCTTACTAAGAAACGGCTCGTTCTACGTAGATCTGTTTAAGTGATGAAGAGATGTGTCTCAGAACTTTAAAAAAGTGAGACTCTGGCATGTGATTCCTGCTGTCCTGTCAAAAAAACAAAGAATTTAGAGGTAGGAAGGAGTCAAAATCACCTGGTGTGTAGTTTGATCCCCCTCTCAAGGTAGAAATCCTTCTAGCAGTATCACATAATCCTTGAGTTTCAGTGTTGGAAGGGGCCCTAGAGAGACAACAGTGCACCAGCCTGAAACCTCGTGTAGAAATCCCCTTTAGAATGTCCCAGAAACCTGTGCAAGACACATCGCTACATTTCGAGAAATCCCAACATTTAGAAGTCAGTTCCTTTTGAAGAGCTTAGTTCTAGCCCCTGGATAAGTCCACGTGTGATTCTGCCTCTGTTTTCCGGAGCCTCACAGAGGAAGTTTCATGCCCCTTCAGCAAGCCCACCTCTGACATAGCCAAGGTCTCCTTGTGCAGCCTTCATCGATTCTTCTCCATTGCTGAGTCACCTGAGTTCCTTTATCCGCAACTCCTGTATCAGGGCTTCCGCTGCTTTTCCTTGTTAGCACCACGCTGACTGTCTTCCTGGGAAGCCACAGTCTGACCATGCGCTTCCTGAAACGGGGTGCACAAGTCTGAACACCCTGTGGATGTGACCTGATTTATAAAATGTATCTTTTCTAGGGGACCGCCTTTTGTGTCATTAAATAGACAGCATCCTTCTTACATGACTGTGAATATTTTAAGAACATTTTTCAGTGGAGAAATGTTTTATCAATCTGTGTTTACCATCAACCATCATGCTTTCTAATTTCAGTTCCCTTCAAACCCACTCCCTGCTAATTTGACTTCCTGTGAATGAGTTTGAGGGAGGAATGAGTTTCTGGAGCAGGGCTCTGAAAATTCGACATCCCACCGAATCAGACCTAATAGTAAGAAAACAAAAAGAGACTGGACAAAAGGCAATGGTTTTGTGGACAGAAATACATGGATTTAGAAAGTCTATTATAAAAAGCTTGAGTCAAAAAGTACTAGAACATCAAAGGTATTAGGTCAACCAGTGGTAGTACTTGAGAACACTGAATAAGTAGAAAGTTGAGATGTTATTCCAGATAATTCAAGTGCCTCACATTGATTAACATCTCATTCTGCAGTTCTGTTTTTAAAATAATCTTACAACCATTTAAATGTCCACTCCAAAGAGCAGAGGTTAGAAAATTGTCTCAGAATACAAGACCCTAAAGAAAATATAACTAAATGTTGACAATGATTAATGAATGAACAACATTTTACTAATTTTTTACATTTCCATATTTTTCTTTTCTTTTATGAGTTGGAGTCTCACTCTGTCACCCAAGCAGGAGTGCAGTGGCACGCTCACGGCCACCACATCCTTGACCTGCTGGGCTCAGGTGATCCTTTTGCCTCAGCATTTCAAGTAGCTGGAAATACAGGCATGCGCTACCACTCCCAGCTAACTTTTCTGATTTATTGTAGAGATGAGGTCTTGAACCCCTAGGCTCAGGCAATCCTCTCGCCTCAGCCTCCCAAAGTGCTGGGATGACGGGCTTGAGCCACTGCGCCCAGACTCATTTCCATAATTTTAAACTTTGTACAGCATACTTTATTTTTTGTAATACGAAAGGTTTAATTTGGACTTTGTAATGACCTTTCTTTCCCTCGCTTCTTTTTAGCCTAGTGTACGTAGTAAATAATGAGTTGGCATAGTATGAAGAAAAACTAGGGGCACTAACAAATACAGCTTTCAGCGAAAACTAGTTTTTGAAAATTTTTAAACTCCGAGGTTTTAAAAACACTTCAAACTTTCTCTTCGCTAAAAAAAAATTCATTGAAAATAGACTAATAGCCTCAAAAACAGTTCAGTTCAGACATTTATAGGAAAAGATATGTGGATCCTGGTTTTAAATAGTGCCTTTGCAAATAAAAAGTCTGAAATCTTTTTGAGTCTAGATTCCAATGATTTCAAAAGCATTTTTGATTGGTTGGCTCAGGAGAGGGGAACTTCGAGGGCGTAGAAAAAAGCTCGCCTTGGAAACCCATGAGGCTGTTTCATCATACATCAAAGTTCTAAAAGTTAAGACGCCTACTGTGAGATAAGTTTGGTTTTCAATTTGAGGCTGAAGTCGAATAGAGCAATACCTCCCTGACCTCAGAGTCAGCAGCAATAACACACAACCTGCAGGGCCAATGTTGGTCTCCCCCCACGGGCGTCAATGCCCCGCAACTGCCTCCTCACACCCTGTTTTGTTCCCGTTTCGTTTTCATGAAAGGAACAGAACTTTCTAGACCTGGGAAAGACTTCCTTAGTTTCTTTATCTTCATGAGGGGTTTGGATTAAACTCTTCCCGATGCCCTGACCATAGGCAAAATTCTGAGCTGCTTATGTTGCAACATATAATTTTGGAATTCCTCACCGACCTATGTGCCTGGGAACTTTCGGCAGAATCCTGGAACAGAAAGCCCGAGTATTTGAAATTGTGTGGTTTTTATCTTTGGCATTTTTAATGTGTATACTACTACTAATAATATGAGTTCTGTTTCTTTAACTCTGCTCCATACAGATAGGGAATCGTGCTCTTTCAGATTTCTGCGAGGTATCTTTATAATTATTCTTTCTGTCGGGTGCGGTGGCTCACGCCTGTCGTCCCAGCACTTTGGGAGGCTGAGGCGAGAGGATTGCCTGAGTCCAGGGTTTTGGGACCAACCTGGGCAACATAATGAGACCTGTCTCTATGGTAAATAAAGAAATTAGCTGGGTGTGGTGGCACACACCTGTGCTTCTAGGTACTTGGAAGGCTGAGGCAGAAAGACCATCTGAGCCCCAAAGGTCGAGGCTGTGGTGGCCGTGAGCATGCCACTATACTCCAGCCTGGGTGACAGAGTGAGACTCCGACTCCAAAAAAACCCCAACAACAACAACAAAATTATTCTTTCTCCATCCTTATATTTCTTTTCCTTTTCATGTTTTGTTTTCTCTCTTTGCTTGACATGTTTTCTGTCTTGGTTCCTACCTGAGGTTTTATGAAATTAGTTGTCCCTTGGATATAATAAGTACTATTAAAGTACTAGTCTTCTTGAGTTGTTTTTTTTTAAGCATTATTTTTTCACAGCCGGAAATTATAACACTTTAATGTTTGACAAACTGGTATAATCTCCTGTCCACTTCATTCGAGTGTCATCCTAACTGTGCAGGTCACACCATGCTGCCTTTCCTTCCCTGAGTCTTCATTTTGCTGTATTTCCCCCCAAACCCCTCTCATAAATAGAGCTGACATTTTGTGAGTATCTCATTCCACTTAAGGCCTGATATTTACACTCCCAACATGTGGCTTGGAGAAAAGCTTCCGGGATGTTTTAGCTACTTTACTTATGTAGTCAAATCAAGACAGCACAAGGAAAACTTGCTCTGATAGTCCTAAATTTAGGAAGCATGTGATCCTTCTTCTTTCCCTCTAGCCTATACATCTAAGAATTGTTGGGCCATTACAGTCAGCAATGTGGGCATTGCTGAAGGGAAGGGATAGTCTAAGCATCCAGGTGATGTTGGAGAAGACAGCTTGGGCAAAACCAAACAAACAACAAAACTGTTGCTCTCTGAAAAGTTCGATAGTTAATTCTATCAGTCTGGTAGCTCAGGTCATTAGAAGGCAATTAAAAAAAAATAGAAAAAGGACTGAAAAATGACCAATCCAATGACTTGATTATTCTAGTCCATAGTAAATATAGGGTAGCAGTATATGGGTTAATTTTGTCAAGAAAAGATAGCAAGAATTCTTGAAATTCAGAAAAAAATGTCTTCTAGAAAAATCTGGAATTCACATCACATACCCCTCTTTTCCTTATACCAGCTTCATTACTGAGAAGAATTTCTAAGTTCGCAATCCTTAGAAACATTTCTCAGAAATACATTTGATAGAAGTCGTGATGGATAAATAAGTGTGTGTGTGTGTGTGTGTGTGTGTGTGTGTGCGCGCCCGTGTGCGTGCGCCAAGAAACAGTGAAAATTTGATTAAAAACTATATTCATCGGAATCTTTCTTAAAGAACAAGTTTTTACCTTTTACCTGCCAAGAAAATGTTCTAACTCCTAGGAGCTCAATGGTTATTTTGTTTTCAAATGTCGAATTGGACATGTGCATGTGCTCTTGAGATTTATATTTGAAGACTAGTGCCATGATCACATTGAGAAAGAAAAAAAAAAATCTTTGAAATAACAAGTTTAAAACGTCCCACCTCCACAGCCCCGGAACGTGAAACCCACTGTTAATTCAAAAGGATGAGAGGTTTCTGGCAGAAAAGGCATACACTTTTCTGAAGAAGTGACCAATTACATTTTAACCATGAGTACAAAGTATCTTCTTCATAGTTAACATTTATATATTATATAAATTTAATAGGTCCTGAAACTACTGGGAAATCTTCAGGTCAGCATTGGGTGCCCAGGTGATTTCAAAATCTCCTGGTAATTTACAACTCCTTGGAATGCAGATTTCAGGAGCTGATTTAACAGTGGACACTGGTGGCTTATTTTGTGCTAAACTATCCTGGCAAATTATCACTGTAATCCAAACAATAAAGCCTTACTTTATGACTCTGAAAAAGCTGGCTTCCCCTGTCCCGTTATCAACTGAGATAAAATGCTATCGAAAGGTTGCACCAATGGCACAATGGCTTTTTTCCCGATCTTTTCTATCTCACCTACGTGTTGGTCAACTTGCCCTTTTCTCTGCTGACATCACACCATATGCTATTAGAATGCCTTGCTTACCAGCAGGCATTTTATAATCATGAATTTAGCGTCATTTTTTTTTAACCATTCCTGCATCTTCTTTCATTCTCCAAAGGATGCTGGGATTCTGGGTCCTCAGAGTTTACAGCTTCATCTCGGCAGAGAGGATGAGAGTGGGTAGGGGAGGGTGTCTCTGGGGAATTCTAATGCTCACATTTCAATCTTGAATTGAGAACAGTTGCCTGGGAAACAAAACGTCCAAAAAAAAATCTCATTTTTGCATGCATCTTCAAATCTTCAAAGAACAGAATGTGCTTACGTGTTTAAAGGGAAGTCCTCGAAATCTAAAGGTCCAGTAAGTCAAGGTTTATTATTTGCCCAACTCATCTCAGGATTCTATCGACACTTTCTATTACACTGGTAATCAAATAGAAGAACATACATATGTTTAAAATAAGAAAACAAAAAAGGTTAAACTGTTTTTCTCTGGTCTTGTGAGTTGAGAGGCACCAGTAAAAAGGATTTTGCAAGGCAGTCAGAAGACTCATTTTCTAAACATACTCTTTTTATTGGTAAATTTTAATTTACAATATGAGTTTGGGCTGTGTCTCACGAATGAAACTCCCAGGCCCAGTTTCTTTATCAGTAAAAGAGAAGATTGGTATGGTCTCCAAGATACTCCTCTCCTCACCCCACATTCTAGACCTGATAATTAGCTGACACTGTAAAAGCATATCTGAAGGCTGTCAGTCAGCATCTTTCTACAGACATTTATTGCATACTGATCTTGTTGTCGGTGTAGGGAAGGAAAAATCTTTCCCTCACCCTCTTAGGTTCTGTAACTGAGGCTTGCAAATTAAACTGACAAAAAAAAAAAAAAAAAACAGATTAATAACAACAACAAAAATATTTATTTCAAATGCACATGGGAGCTTTGCAGAAAATAAGTGGAACCCCAAAGAAGCCATTAGATTTTAGAATTCATATACCATTTTAACAAAGGGCAACCAATTTGGGAGCAGTGGCAAAAGGTGCTTGGGTTTTAGGGGTGGTCAATTGTGGAAACACCTTTACAAATCAAAATGTATGCCTGATTTTAGGAAGAAAGGAAGAGAGTAGAGAATTCCTCCTTCATCTGCTGTTCCTCTGGGGCCTTCAGCTCAAATAATTCTTATGCCAACATGGCATATTTAAGGGCTGTGTACTCTGATCCCTTCATTAGCATAGTGTTGCAGGGTTTTGTTTGTTTGTTTTTCCTGGCCCTCCTTTGGGCAAATTTATTGGTCCGTTATGGATCCATCAAGAGCATTAATTACAGAAACACATTATTTTCCTTTTAAAGCATCAAAGAAAGGTACTAATTTTCCAGAGAGTATGCCAGCTCGAGTATGTGTATTTATTAGGAATTTCTTTCTGCATCAGAGATACATTCAAGAAATGTTGATCATGCTAGAAATAATTATCATAATGAGTGTGTATGTGTGTGTGTCTCCCACACAAAACCAATGTTTGGCATGGAAATTATGCTTTCTTTCTAAAGGGTAATATTATGTATTCCATTATTCAGAAACATAGTCTCATAACAAGAAAACCTCATTATCAGTCCATGGGAAAAAAAGGGCAATGACTTGGCTGGTTCCATTGCTACCAGACAGCAGTTTATTCTGAGTTAGGTAAACAACAGACATTTTTGTCGGGAATGACCTCCTTCATTAGTTGATTGTTAAATAGGTAATAATTTGCATTTTTGTGAGCAGTGCGTCTTTTGTGTGTGTGTGTGTGTGTGTGTGTGTGTGTGTGTGTGTGTGTGTGTTTCCAAAGTCACACAGGCGCATTATAGGAGCACTCTAAATTAACAGCTCAGGCATGTCGTTTCTTCGAAAGCTGGTAACTTACTTTCAGATGAACTCTGGTTCCTCTGCCTGACATTTCTTTACCTTTTATCTCCAGACGTCCAAATCCAGCCTACCGTTTAAGATCTGCTGCCTGCCTCTCGCCTCCTTTGATGCTTCGCTTCTCGCTTTGAACTGCCACAGGAACATTTTTTTCCCCTATGTCTCTCTTACAAAATGCAGCTCTTTCTACCATGTGTACTGTTAGTTAGTCACATGACTTCTGTTTTCTACCCAAGTGAAAGCTTCTGAAGGTGCGGTCACAGAGATCAGCACCGTGCCTCAACCACATAGTCTCAGTAAACACTTTAAGAATAAATGGATATGAAGGAGACAACACATGGTGAGCTCTTGACAATCCTTGGGTTGGTGAGCCACCCTGCCGCTTAGGTTTGGAAAACCTTTTATTCACTTATCTTTCATTGGGAGATGCACACGGGACATAATTTAATAACAACCCCAGTAAAATTTTAAAAGCAGCACAGAACATCGTAGGTAGCATGACAAACAGCAAAGCCAAATATGTCATTCAATCCAACGTGAGATGTAAACAGTTTAAAGATCATTCTCTGAGTGGGGATTATTTATTTGACTGATCTCTCTATTAGCATGGGGGAGTAGACGTTTTAACTCTTTGTTTGCTTACAATGTATGAGTGTTTTGAGGGGCGTGAATGGCTACAAACTAAACTGTATCCCCCCCAACCCCCACACAAAAAAAATTCGTACATTGAAACCCTACCTCTTAACGTGACTATTGGGAAATACAGTCTTTAGAAGGTAACCAAAGTTTTGTGAGATCAGAAGTGTGGAGTCCTAAATTGATAAGACTGTGTCCTTCTGAAAAGAACTCTCTATGGGAGGAACCAGTTGGCCGGCATCTGGCTGCAAGCCAGGAATAGAGCCTTCACAGGAATGGAATCAGCAATAACTTGATCTTGGACTTCCAGCCATGAGAACTGTGAGAAAATGTGTTCTGTTGCTTAAATTTTGTTATGGCAACCTGAGCTGACTAAGACAGGAGCGATCATCTTAGAATTTAAACAGACACACACTCCTTGTCACAGGGAGCCAGACACAGTGGCTCACACCTGTCATGGTGGGGTGATCGCTTGAACACCCGAGTTCAAGCCTACAGTGAGGGGCATAGAATCAGTTTCTGTCTCTGAAACAAAACAGAACAAAACCGCTTTTTTCCACAGGACTGCTTGTATTCAGTCATTCAGTGACAACATGGTTTTGGCTATGAACACCAAGAATGTAATCAGGGGTTGCTTCAAATGGAACCTTTCTAGAGGGAGCTCCAGGAGAAAAATGACTGTGGAAGTTCAGTCGACTATCTGGGCATCTTCACAAATAAACATTTTGAATCTCCAAACAGTAACTATGGGGACCATTTTGGACACACAGGGAAATAAAGTCTTCCAACCAATGTGAATGGAAAGGGTCAATCTCGTGATCGTCTCATAGTTGCCAAGAGAAATGAATCATTCAGCTGTTGTGGTGTACTATAGAGAACAGACTGACAAACATACATTCTTGGGTCATGGCGATCAAAATAAAATCTATTAAAATAATAAAAACCGCTAAGCACAATAATAGGAAACAATTATATAGACCACATAGTACATTGGGTAGAAAGACGCTTACTCTATATTTCAGTAGCATGACAATTCACTTTGCACGAAACCAAAGTTTTATTGCTCTTGTCAGTCAAAGAGAGTGACCAAAATATTGACCTTTACCAGTTCCCTATAGATTAGGAAGGCTTTTCTTGTAATAAAGCTTCAGGCCCTGAGAAGTTGAATTTGCGGAAAATCTGCAAACGTCTTAGTCCGATGCTGGAGAGCTCATTTATTAAACTGGATCTATCTGTTCGTAAGCCCAATGTCCTTTCTGTTACAGAGCAGACAGGTCAACACAATGTCCTCTTCTTACCAGCGTAAAATAATCGAGCTGGCAAAGCTATTCCTACATAGGCTTCTGATTTCCATTTGGTAAAATTTTTTTCTTTTAAATAAAACAACTATACCTCTCTTCCTGATCCACTTTTTAACATTTTTATTACATTTAATCAATCAAGTAATTGTTTTTAGAAAAGAGGGCTCTTACTATGTTGTCCAGGCTGGTCTCTAACTCCTAGGCTTAAGCAATCCTCCTGCCTCAACTTACTGAGTAGCTGGAATTATGGAATTATAAGCCATCCTCCAACTTCAGCCTACTGAGTGACTGGAATTATAGACAGAATGGGGAAGACCTGGGTCTCCAAGGTCTGTTCTGTGTCTCTCTCATGGGAAAATCACAAGGATCAAATAACCTAGTACGCACACAGTTTGCCAACGGAGGCGGACTCAATGGGCTATACCATAAAGTCCAACCAATGTGCTAATATTCTTAGTTATTGCTCTTTATATTAAGATGACCAGCGTGGTGGGTTCCATAACTCTACCAGTGAGTCCTATCTGCTTCTGGGTTGGCCTTCCATTTTCGGATGAGTTTCCCTTCAGGCTAGGAAGAGCTCAGCTATGTCAACCCAAACAATTGATGACCACACCCACTGGCCACAAGTGGCTACTGAGTACTTGAAATGAGTCCAGCCGGCATCAAGATGCGCTGAGTCAAATAACAGAGGTCCTCAAGAGGGCGTGAAAAGAGTGTAAAATATTTCAAGATTCTAAAATTTTATTGCATGTTGAAGTGACAACACTTTACATTTGTCTGATTAAATAAAAGCCTATCATTAAAATGAATTTTACTGATTTCTTTTTACAGAAATGTGACTTTAATGTGTGGCTCAATTTTAATGTGTCTGCTGGAAAGTAAATCTGTGGCTGGCAGGTATGGCTGGCATTCTATTACAAAAAAAGATGGCAACTAGGTATAGGTTTGAGCCCGTTATCTTCAAAATGTCCAGGGCTGAAACCAAGAGCACACTATAGTTATTCTGAGAACTACAAGCAACAGACTGGGAAAGAGCTGGGTCTCCAAGGCCCCCAGGGGCCTGTTCCAGACCTTTTCTCATGAAAGAATCATGAAAATCAAGTAACATAACACGTGCATAGTCAGTTTTCTGATAGAGGCGGACTCCACGGGAGATTGCCATCATTTATAAATGTGAGTGAGACTCATAAAGCCAGAGATAAAACAGCCGCATCTAGCCTTGAAAACTGCTTCTATTTTTTTTTTGCAAAGCCTAAAAATTCAAGCACCTTGAAAAAGCACTGTGCAAAGATATTTATGTAAACAATTCCCATTTGTTTAAAAACAACTAATGTGAATGATTGCCTGGGGACTTTCACTCAGGCAATGGATTTAATGCCCTAAGGAGTGAGGTTTGGCTGCTGTGTATGCATTAGAATAAACCTGCACCACGATGTTAAGCGTGTTGAAATTGTTACTGGATTCAGTGGTTACCTCTGAGTCAGGGCCCCAACAACAACAAAACAACAGTAACACACAAACAAAACTCTAAGTATCATTAGAGATTTTTTTCATTATCTTTATTTCATTGTAGTCTTCCTCTTCATAAAACTCATTGTGAGAACCCAAATATAGTTCATAGGTGATATCATTTAGGTGCCTACTATTTTTTTTAGCAACATTTAATCTGTATTTTAATGTAAGCTATCTCACTAGAATCTTATTAGAGTCCTAAGAAATACACAGGGCAGGTATTTTTAACCCTGTTTTATAGATGAGAATGCTTGCGCTTTGGCTGACTTTTCCTTGTTAAAATGCTACAAGATCCTTCTTCATACAAAGTCATGGTCTGTCCCTAGTAATGACCAAAGCCAAGGCTTTAGCCTAAGTGCCCTGGCTTTAAATCCTGTTCCTTCTGCTCCACAACTTGGTGGGTTGCTATAATACAGTGGGAGGAAGGTGTGACTGGGAGGACGAGCTGCTGGGATGTGGATCCCGGTGCTGCCTCCTGTTTGCAATATGATCCAAGAGGTCACTGTGTGTGAACACTTCTGCGCCTCAACCTTCTCGTCCATAAAGCATCAACAGCCATTGCACCTCTTCGGAAGCAGGGTCGCCGTGCACTGGCTACGCCAACATGTCAGCCCTCTGCATCTTGGGCTGCCGTTTCCACCACTTGCACAAGCTAGGTGAGACAAAACACTCACACGGGTGAGGAAAAGTGACTTCATGCCTCCCAGATGGGCAGCAAGGGACATAGGAAGCTAGGTGTCATGACGAACCTGTTCCAGGAAAGCTGTCGGGGCAGACGGAGTCCACGGAGCACACTGTTGATGAGTCCCGAACGGCTCTTTGCTCTGGATTTTATACCCTGGGGAACTTGACTCCAGGGGCTAAAGCATAGCAGGGCATCCGTTCCAGGAGGGACAGTGTAAGAGCCCGGGGCTGTTTCGGCCAGTCTCTCCTCATCTCAGGATGTTGCAACCCCAGCACATTCAACAGTTATTCTGACAACTACAAACGACAGAGCGGGGAAGACTCAGGTCACCAAGGCCTGTTCTGCGTCTCTCTCATGAGAAAATCACAAGGATCAAATAACTTAGTACACGCACAGCTTTCCAACTGAGGTGGACTCAGTGGGCTACACCATAAAGTCACCCTTGTTCTTCCTCCCACGGTATCTTTCTACCCAAGTTTGGGCCAGTTCTTCTTCTGTCTCAGCAGACAGGTCCACTGGCTGGCCCACTTTAGTCACAGGGACCGTCTAGTGTCAGTAATTAAAACATCCGGACAGCCTAATAATATGTGTTCTGAGCTCTAACTCCCTAGAGAGTTTCTCCATCTGTCAGTCTTATTGAGACTCAGAGCCCGAGGTGGGAAAGGAGCGGGTCTCCTGTTTCCTTTGCTCCCTTCCAGTCCCCTGCCACTGTCATTCCTGATCCCTTCAAAGGGAGGGAGGGAGACAGGATTGGGAGATGAAGTGGCTAGAACGGTATTACTCTAGCACTGTGCTGTCTGGCTTGGCAGATGTTTAGGCAGATGCTGTTTCAGGGGGTCTTTGGAGAGTTGCAGAGATGCCCAGCAAGCTATGACCACCCACAGCAGCCCCTATACCTGCGAAGGTGCCTCTTTGATTCATCCCTCCTTTCTTGGGCCTCTGGAAATCCATCCTTTTCTGCCTCCCTGCTTTCCTGGGTCATCTTCCTGGACCAAGTCCAGGGCAGAGAGATCCATCGGCTCATGGACACTGAGAGTCATGTGACCCCACTGCCGACCAGAGTGGGTCTCTCCCAAGTAGCTCTGTGGTTTTCTGGACATCCCTGCCTCGGAAGCCAACGCAGGACGTCGCCCTTGTATGTCCTAGGTTTGCATCACATAGCCCGTGTCCCTCAGATTCTGGAGAACACAAGTAAATGTGTCCCCTTGAAGTCCCCTCCGATACTTAAGGTGGATAAGAGGTAGCAAATCCCCCAGAAGGCCAGCAGTGCTCTCCAAGGGCCATCCTCATCCTTCTCGCCAACTTCCAATCGGTTTCTTACACCTCTTGGGGACAACAGATCAGCAAGCCATTGCCAACCCTTTTTTCAGACACTCCCTTGCAAAACCTGTATTAGGTGGTCAGAATGGAATGGGGGACTGGCACTTTTTTCTCCCTAGGCCTTTGAAGCCTAATTCAGAATTAAGACTGAATATGCCTTTTTACCTATCCTGTGCCAGGTTCAAACTCTTATTCACTGTGCCTGACACATAGTAAGTGCTCAGTTAATATTAGCCATTCCTACTTCCCAAGGTCTGTTGGTGTCACTTTTGACACTTTTCACTCTGCTTCAGTCTGTCAGGGTTCTGGACAAATGCTCGTGGGGGCAACTCTGGCCTCAGTTCAGACTGGGGAATGACAAACCTCCCTCCCACGGCTGTCAGCTAAGCACCCTGCCTGTCCTGAGGTCACAGTATCCCTTTCCAGAGGAGACCTGAGAGTGCACCCATGTAAAAAGACAACCCCAATACACAAAATAAGTGCTCTCATAGCTGTGAAAAGAATATGCTTTCCCTGGTCTAGATGCCATGAGGATATGCCCCTAGGGGTAGGAAAACAGAAGTAGGGACCCCAAGGACAAGTTGCTGGTAGCCACAAGAAAGTCCTTTAAGAGGCGGTGGGAAGAGCACTTAAAGGTGAAGGGGTGAGAGAGAGAGTGTGGAACCTCCATCCTTCTGAAACAGTTCTATAAAGCTGAAACAAAACGTGAAAAAAGAAGTGCCTTATTACAGTTGAGGAAAGCCCTCACAAAACCATACGCCTCCCCTGAGGTTTCATGTCTCTGGGCTGATGGTTTAAATGGGTTGTTTCTTCATGTTGTACCTTTGAGAATGATCAGATTGTGTTTGCCAAGCACCGTGCGCTTCTTGGAAGAAAGACACAAGATGAGCACCTTGGATTAGCGTCTATACACAGTCATAAACCAGCAGGTAGGATTTCGTCTCCAATCCGAATCATTTCCATACTGAATTGAAAGAGGTAATACAGTTTACTTGGCAGCATTTTTGTTTTTCAAATAAGTTGAGCTGAAAGCTCGAGCCTAGCATATTTAGCCTCATCCAAAATGTATGAAAACAATACTGAGAAAATACTTCTTGGTGTAGATGGAGAGGAATCCTTGATAAAGCATTTGTTTGCATCTGATTTCTATCTGTTGTCACCAGGTTCATTTACTTTGATAGGTCATCAAAGCCTCAGTGTAATGCCACGGAAATCTAATCAAGATGTATAATGGTGAGTGATGTGTTCGTATTAAAAGGCAGCCACTATGGCTGTGATAGTCACTGAGTTTGTCTTAGTTTGCTGAGACTGTCAGAACAAGATACACGGACCAGGTGGTTTCAACAATGGAAATTTATCTCTCACAGTTCTGGAGGCTGGAAGGCCAAATCCAGGTGCCAGGGTTGGTTTTGGTGAGGGCTCCCTCCTTGACTTGCTGACAGCTACCTTCTCGTGTGTCCTCACATGGTTTTTCCTCTGTGTGTGTGCGTCCCTGAGGACTCTTCTTCTTCTCATGAGGCCACCAGTCCTATTGGATTAGGGCTAACCCTAGCCTCATTTGACCATAATTGCCTCCTCAGAGGCCCTGACTCAAGTACAGTCACAATAGGGTGTAGGACTTCTGCATATGAACTTGGGGGTGACACAGCTCAGTCTATGCAGGGCTGTTCACACAGGTTCCACTCCTTCTACTGGACATTTGCTAAGATTGCACATCCCTGCTCCCTTTGGACTTGAATGTGACCACATGACTTGCTTTGCTTAATGATATATATGTCGAAGAGACAGGCAACCTGCTGGGAAGGAACTTTAAAATCCAGGTCATGGATTCTGTATTCCCTTCCCCTTAAAACAGGAATTCTGGAGGTGCGTGTAAACGAGATGAAGTCTTCGGTGGAAACCTGCTGGAGGGTGCTGGCCATGTATTGTGAGAGGGGGTTATTTTTAAATCATTACCCATCTACCTCATGTTTAGCCACTGAGATTTGGGGGTGGTTTATTGCTTGTGATAACTTTGCCCAACCTGACTTACATCATGGTCAAAGAGTCATTGGCTATGGCATTTGGGACTTATAAAACCCAATGTGCACCTTTAGGTCTGCTCTTCGTGGGCTATGTCAAAACATAGTGTACTATGGCAGCGGTCCCCAACCTTTTTTGGTATGGGAGATGGGTTTCGTGGAAGACAATTTTTCCTTGGAGGGTGTTGGGGGTAGGGGAAAAGGGATCATTAGGCATTAGATTCTTATAAGGAGTGCAACCTAGATCCCTTGGATACACAGTTCAAGCTCCTTTGAGAATCTAATGCCGCCACTGATCTGGCAGAGTATAGAGCTCAGCTTGCCCGCAGCTCACCTTTTGCTGTGTCTCTTAGTAACCGGTCCACAGCCCAGGGGTTGAGGAGCCCTGTACTGTGATACTTATTTTTGCAATTAACTTGTATTTCTTTCACTCCTTTTTCAGTGTGGGTCTGTCCATATCCACAATATATGTTATCTACTCTGATAATTCTCTAATGCCAACTTTCCTCCCAGGGTGGAGGCCAACCTTCCCGAGTGGCTGACTGACCTCTTCTCACGAACGTGCTGCCAGAGCCTCACATTCAACATGCTCAACAACTTGCTTCTTTTTCCCTTCAACTCCAAGACTATTTCCTGATGACCAATTTTGTAATCATCCCAGATGCAAGCCTGAGACATTTGGGGCGTGTGTTAGGAGAGAGGTCATATGCCTTTTAATTGTTTTTATTTTTATAAAAATTATTTTAGCAAATGTCAAATATTTACAGAAGTGGACAGAATTATATCATGAGCCTCCGTGTAGCCATCACCCAGCCTTTGTTTGTTCTAATCTCCCTGCCTCAAAAGCCCTCAGACCTCCCTGTTCTCTCCTGGCCAATCCTTTCTTTATTCTTTACGATTGGTCCTGAATGCCTCTCCCTGCTGAGTCTCTTTCTGAGCTCTTCAGTTCTGAGCCTGAGCTCACCCACAGCATTTCCCTGCATTTCATCTTCTTTGAAGAGCATTTGTGATTGTGCCTTGTGTAGTCTCAAGCATCCTTGTCGATTCCTCTCGTAGGGCAACTCATCTTTTGGCCGTTTTATCCATCTGCATTCCTTGTGAGGCACTTTGTTTCCTAACTTGCAGCTGTCAAATGCAGATGTGTAGAATTTTACCGACTATGAAGTATTAGCCATAAACTCAAATCATATCTGATTTGTCAAAATGGATATGGCTTTAGAGATTCATAGTTCTAGCCATGGAAATACTTATAATTACATATGTGTTGTCTCTATAGATTCTATGGCACTAAAACTCCCCATATTTTTCTGGATCATTCCAAGAAACATCAGCATTCTGCAGAGAGACAATTGATCAAGCCTGGACTCTCCCTACTCCCATTCTGTAAGTTAGAAGGACAAACTATTCTCTCCTTTTTCTATCTGTAACTTTCTCTTGTGTAAAGTCCTTCTTCTCACCCGGTCCACAAAGATCTCACCCTCTTTAGCAAATACGGTGGCTCCATTTATCTGACACAGCGCATACAGCTTTAACTGGTTATGTATTATTTGAATGTGTAACATTCGACTTGACAGATAAGACTTTTGAAAATAGGCTTCCAGGAGTAATAGGAGAGAAAACTCACCCACCCTTGACTGGGAGCACCTTGGAGAGAGGGCTTCCCACAATTCAGAGTTCTGTACCCTAAAAAGCCAGAAGGGTAAAATCAGGTGGATAATTTGTGTATCTGTTGCTATGACAACTAACCCAGGCACTTCAGCGAAGATGTGGACGATTATGCCAAAGCAGAGATTCTCAGCCACGAGCCCTGAGCCAGGCTACCAAATAAAACCCTCCAAATCCTCACATAGTAACATGAAAAACAAAATGGAGAGCACCAGGGTTCACACCCTGTTTGGGGGAACACCTGCGAAAGAGACCACAAATGACTTACCGATTAACGCTCGCAACCAGAATACAGTGCTGGGGTGTTATTTCAGAACATCAAACCAGGAGCCATCTGGAAGGCTCAGAAGACTCACAAGTCATGCCCAAGGTCACATGTGGGGAACGGCTCAGGTTGACAGAGAAAAGGACCACTGCCTCACCTCATGGTCCTGAGATTCCCAGCGGCAGCCGGCATTTTATGGCAGTTGCTGAGAGGAAGTTTAATTTGAGGTGTTAAGTAAGTGCAGCTCTTCATCTTATGCTCAATAGTATGATAAGCCAGAAGCCTGAAAATACCTCTGCTTGTGGTTCTAATTGTACTGTTATCTGAATTCTTAAAATGATTCTTGAGGGGCTTGGGATGATTGGTAGGCTTCTCTTGAGGATCCATTTGGGTTTGAGATGTAAGTCCTCCGCTGAATATTGATCCTTCAAAGGTTAAAAAAAATTGCCTTTTGCCCTCTTAAGTAAGGACAATACCATCTGAAGAAGGAACAAAAGGCAAATATAAGATTTGTCATCAAATGGCTTTCACTTTGATTTTAAACGTTCCAAAGCAAGAGTTTGGAATTGAAAGGTGAAAGTGTTTTCTAAAGTGGTTTGTAGGTGCGGGGTGTGTGTTTGTGTGTGTGCGTGTGTGTTTGTGTGTGTGTGTGTGTGTGTGTGTGTGTGTGTGTGTGTGTGTGTGTAGTGTGTAGTGGGGAATGGGGAACAATTGGAAACCCCTGAGAGGCTGAGAGCCCAAGGAAATTGGAATTATTATTTTCTTGTTTTCTTTTTTTTTCCTGAGGTGCTAAATTTTAGCACAGCACTACTTGTTCCTTAATTAATGATTAAACAAATTCAATTCATGATTTAACTTAATTAAATACCTAATGAATTTGTGGATGCAGAAATCATTAATGTGGTGTCAGAGGCAGCCCTCCAGGGCATGGTTGGCTCAGGTCTTCATGGCTCGGCAAGTGGGACTTCCAGCTGTACACGGTTCCGTGTTATATACTGCATGACTGCTGTACACTGCATGCACTCCATTTCGGGTTAGCCAGATGCACAGATCACCTTTTATGCATGAAGGTAACATCTCTAGTACCATTCCTCAGGGGTGTATATTCTGGAATGTATTCCCCAAAGCGGCAGTGGGCTTAGCTGTTTATGTTCTTAAGCTCTGAAGGCCCATCCTAGAAATGCTCGCAGACAACTAACTCGTTTTAGGAAGATAAAACGTGATCTTGTTATATTTTCAGATACGCTCATTCTACGTGGAAAGTACAATCACACCTCGCACATCCGGCTTAAAGGCCACTCTGTGAGATGGCACATTTGAAAAGAAATAGAGTTTTTATTACTTTCAAGTGGAGGCCCCTACTTTTGGGAAATTGAGTGTGTTTCTTTCTCCTGGGTGGAGGAGCAGTTTTGGAATAACTGGAAGAGGAAATGACAACAGACATACAGGAATCTTGAGATCTTTCTGGGGCTTTCGAGCCATTAGCTGATTTGAGATATTTTCATTTGGATTTTTGAGGAGAAAACCGAGCTTAGCAAGATGAAGTCATTTGCCCAAGGTCGCTCAGTTACCGTGCAGCGCAGCTGGAGTCACCCCCAGTGTCTCTGTGAGCCTGTGCCACACCGTCCATTTGAACGGCGCCTGGCATCACCTAGTTGATGGCTTTGAGTTCTAACATATTTGGCAATGGCTTGTTCTAAGGTCAGCAGATGTCTCCCTTGAAATCTCATTGCCATTATTCATTTACTTAGCAAACCATTTTATCCTTGAGTAATGACAGGGAAAACTTCAGTGATCCCCTGTCTTAAGGATGGCTGACTTTTGTGAAGTCGTAGCCAATGAGGTTGCGCTGTACATATACACAAGAGACGTGGTGGCTTCGTAACTGGGTTATTCTTGTCACTCGGGCCCAGACTTAGAATAAAACGTTGATGAAGAAGAGAGGTTGGCAATGTCTACATGGGAGAAGCAAAGTGGTAAGTTGTACGCTTATCTTTTTCCATTTGAAGGATAGGTCTTAAAAATGCTTCTGGAAGCTTTAGGCCGTTTGCTGTCTGTCTATATTTTGGACACCGAGTTGTCTCAACTCGTTCTGTTTCCATCCTGTGTAGACAAGTTATAGATCTTCTGATTCTGATCATCATGCTGATTCTAGCCTTTCTGTATCGGAAACTTGCTCAATGGGGTACACAGATTAAAATGAGCCAGGGAAGGTGTTTCAGCAAACTCTTGGGTCTGTGTTTATTAACTACTCATGGACTTTTCTACACTGTGCTTTTTTTCTTTTAACAGACTCAGAGCAAAAGCAATGTGAAATATGACGTTAGTCAACAGCTGCCAAACTCACAAAACACCGAACCTGAGCAGTAGAGGTCCTTTTAAAGCAGATGACTGGCAAGTGAGCCTTTGGGTCAGGTATAAACAGCCCACAGATGCCAGCGTCCTCTGCTCTTGGTAGGCTGCCAAGATACCATTCACCAGTCTGGACAGTCCCTGAGCAGGAATGCTCCTGGGCTTGAGTGTTCATAAAATGATGTTTTGGCCGTGGATGAAATCTTACTGTGAAAAGACAAGGCCAAGGTCAGAATGCAAACAGGCCTCAGCTACTGTTCTCTTCCTCAAACTCCCTGGCTAAAAGCAAAGGCAAATGTCAGGGACCCTGTAGTAGCCTCACTTATATCATGTTTTTGAGTTGGAGTCTCACTCTGTTGCTTAGGCTAGAGTGCAGTGATACCATCACAGGCTCACCGTAGCTTCAATCTCCTGGGTTCAGGCGATCTTCCTGCCTTAGCCACCCAAGTAACTGGGACTAGCGGCACATATCATCATGCCTGACTAATTTATTTATTTTTAAAATTTTAACTTATTTTTGTAGAGACAGATCTCCCTTTGTTGCCCAGGCTGGTCTCGAACTCCTGGACTCAAGCAGTCAGTTTCCCAAAGTGCTGGGATTAAAGGTGTGAGCTACAGCATTCTTAAAGTAGCCTGACTCTAAATCAGAATAAGGAATAAATTTTGAAAAGCATTGATGTGTCCTAATTCTCCAACTTGGGAGCTGTTTCTTTCTTGCATTCATACACAGAATCTTTATCATTGTTATCATTCAACCATTTTTTAATGAGCTCTTAGAGAGAAATTGCTCTGGGATCTTAGAACCAGGGAAATCTGTATCCTTGAATAAGAACGACTTGTTCTAATTTTATGTGTGTCTTGACTTCGGCATCTGGTCCTATTTCTCTTCTTGCTTTGTCTCTTCAGGAGCTTGAAGAAAGAAGACGTTGGCAGCTAGCAGTGTGAGACCTACCACCGATTTTTCTACTCTTATTTCATTTCCTTGCTAACTTCCACCCTCTCCCCTGAGGATGGCAAAGCCCACTGAGAAAAGAAGTCTTGAACCATCCAAGTATGAATTAGTATTTAGTAATCTGGCTCAAATTCCTCCCTGTATGAGCAGGGTTTACATATATAAACACACCTATGCATAGAGATATAGAGAAGGCTTGTACACAGCATTTAGGACTTTTATTCTATACACGGAACATACTGTTGGTGACTCTTTGCTCTGAAAATTCATAACTGTTTCTTTCAGCTTCAGGAAGCTTCACATCAAGAAGACCTTTCCTTTGTTGTTCTAGGTCTTCCCCCACACTGTGACATTAGGATTTCCTTAGGATGGCGGATTGGCCGGACACACATAATAGTTACAACAGCTATGACTGCTAACACCCTCCCCTCCACAAACCATGGGCTTCACCGACAGGAAGTTAACTCTCCCTCACGGCATTCCGGCAACACATGATTTAGTCATTATTTACAAACGATACAGACAAGTGTCGCGAGGTTAGGTCACTTGCCCAAGGCTATGCTTGAAACTTGCAGGACAGAGTTTGAGACTCATCACGTCACAGGGAAAGCTCTCCTGTGCACGTTTCCTTTCGACTCTTCACCAAAACATTCAATGTACCCTCTTAATAGGACCCCTTGTTTCTCAAGCCCCTGTTCTGAAATTTTCAAGACATGTCCACGGTATGACTAAAGAACAGTATAACTCGGACATCTGTTCAGGCTGCCCACTGCACGATTCTCAGGAGTGTTATTCACACAGACTACAATATGACCACCATGTGAACGGTGGCCCTAGAGTTGTGCAGTACCCAACCTCGACGTCCATTCATGGGTGCCCTGGGAAAAGACAGTCTCTCCCAGAGGTTCCATTCTGGTCTTAGATGGGATGCCTTTATCTTCACAGTCTGGGATTTTGCAAATAATTTGAAGCATGACTCGGAAATGCTCGCCTGTGAGTATTTTCTTCCTCTTTGATGTTTCCTTTTAAAATGAAAGAAAATGCAAACAGCTGGGAAATAGTTTTAAATATAAAATGACTCCGGAGTACGTGGTCTGACAGAGCTTAAGACTGGGATAATTCAGCTTTCAGCATTCAAATAAGTTCCCAAAGGAATCCCTGGCACCTCCTTTGCCGAGGAAACCTTCCAGGGTGAATTGCCCCCCACTCAGTTTACATTTGTCCCTCATAGAGAACCAGGGACCCCATGTCACTACCCATCAGCGGCCATGCCAGGAAGTGCTGGACTTCCTGGACTGATCTTTGGCTACCTTTTCTTGAACACACTCGCAGGGAAATTTTTGTCCCTTCTTTATTTTCCAAAATGAGAAAAAAATAAAGGTAACTTAAGAGCTACCTTCGAGAAGACATATCTCTGTGATGTCCGGTTAGCAGAATGTATGTCATATCCCCAACTCTAAACCTGTGTAGGTCCCAAAATAACCCACTCGTGCAATCTTGGCGTGTCTTCTAAATCTTCCGTGTTCATTAAACCAAAGCCATACCCTTGTTATTTATTTGAGCCGAAAGCATCTTCCAGTCCACATCTAACCCATTGGCTTTTTTTTTTTTTGAGTGGGAGTCTCACTCTGTCGCCCAGACTGGAGTGCAGTGGCCGCTCCCGCCCACCGCAGCCTCGACCTGCTGGGCTCCGGTGATCCTTCCGCCTCAGCCTTCCGAGTAGCTGGAACTACAGGTGCGCGCTACCATGCCCGGCTGATTTTTTGATTTATTGTAGAGATGTGGTCTCGCTGCCCAGGTGGGTCTCGAACCCGCGGGCTCAGGCAATCCACTCACCTCAGTCTCCCAAAGGCGCGGGATGACAGGCTGAGCCACCGAGCCCAGCTCCCATTGGCTTTTTTGACACTTCTCTGCCTATAACAGGCTGACAATACAAACCAAAACCACACGATGGTAAAACAAGTGAGACAAGCGGTAATTCAGCTGCAAAGTACTAATATTACGCAAAGCCCTGAGGTGAGTAGATTTTAAGGGTCAGGATTTAGAAGTACGTATAGAATTGACATGGATCTTAGCAAGAGCAGTTTTGTCCATTTTGTGTTTGGACGGGAAGTCTGATGATGCGAGCAGACCCATCCTTCTCGATCCAGAAAGATTTTAGGGTGGGGAAGTAAAGGGACAGAGACTCAAGTGCCGAAGGGGCTGGGCCAGTTTCAGAGAATGTGGAAGCACTGGCAGGATGACACAGGCTCGAAAGGAGTGGGAAGGCAACATCAGGTCCAGTAGGGTTAGGGACCCAGTCTCCTTATGGCCACACAGACACCTGCTTCATTGTGTAATGGAGGGGCTGAGCTGGGGGCAAGTTCATGAAACCCTCATATGGGACACTTCCAGGCAGAGCGTCCTTCCGGAGGATTTACAGCTAAGTTACTTTGGCCCTGAGATTCTGTTTTTGAGACAAGGTCTCACTCTGTTGCCCAGCATAGGGGGCAGTGGCATGATAACGACATACCGCAGCCTTGAACTCCTGGACTCAAGGGATCCTCCTGCCTCAGCCCCCCAAATAGTGTATACCACCACACCCAGGTTATTTAAAAAAATTTTTTTTTGTAGAGATAAAGTCTTGCTGTGTTGCCCAGGCTGGTCTTGAACTTCCGGCTCAAGCAATTCTCCTGCCTCAGCCTCCCAAATTGCTGAGATCACAAGCTTGAGGCACCATGTTTGGCCTGAATCTTGATTATACTGTTGTGACAAGGTGCCTTCAGGGACCTAAAGACGACCAGAGTTTTTAACCATTAGTGAATACAGAAAAAAAAAAAGAAATGAAAATGGTACTTATTTTCCTTTATAAATTACTCAAGTATAAATGAATATTGCACTGTGGGGCGCTCTTCCCACTCCATTAAGAAACTGGTTTAAATGATTTTTCTAAAAGGAAAGGAAAAGAAAAAAAAAAAAACCTCTTAGCAGGATGTGGTTAAGAATAGTCCCTCTTCTGGTCTGATTTTCTGCTCCCTTGGTGCTGACCAAGTTTGATCCTTCTGTGTCGACACTCGCTATTCTTGGTCTTTGCCGGCAGTGCTTGGCCACCACGTGCTCTTAGCAAAGTTTCCCTCTCAGCGTAGGCTCATGGCGAGCCTCACCCGTGATCCTGTCATGTGTGGGTGGGTTTGCCTCCTCCAATATGCTCTGCGGAACAACACCTGCTGTGAGCGGCTTGTTTCAGGGAAAGCCACGTTCTGGGCCGCGCAGTTCCTTGCTCGGCCGTCTCACCACGCGTGGCTCTGGACACCCTGTGTCCCGATTCCGATTTGGAATAAAGTAGGCAACGGCCATCCTTGTGCGTATTTATGTCTGAGAACTTACTTACTTGGATCCTTATTTAAGTCCCCTTAGGAAATAGCCCTGTTGTGAGTATCCCCTCCTGTAGACGGGGTCAACGAGAGACAGAGAAGGGGAGTGACAGCTCCAAGTCAGAACTGGGATTGAACCCAGGCGATCTGAATACAGACCTTGACTTCCTCTTGCTCCCCTTCTCTTATGCCTTGCGCTGGCCTCCGTATGGCTGGGACGGAGAAGATCACATCCTTGAACATTACATGGGACAGGAAACTTCCTTCATAAGGTTTGAATTGAAACCATATTCTCCATTTGGAATAAACATGGGTGCCCAGATTTTCCCATGTGACTTTTTTTTGAGTCTGAGTCTTACTCTGTCACCCGGGCTGGAATGTAGCGGCATGATCATGGCTACTGCAGCCTCGACCTTCTGGGCTCAGGCAGTTTTCCATCTCAGTCTCCCGAATAGCTGAGACTACAGATGTATGCCACCACACCCACCTATTTTTTTTTTTTTAAGAGATGAGGTCTCTCATCAACAAGGGTACCTGCATAATGAACACTGGTATACTTAACCCTGAATTATATCCCACGTCTTTAAATAAAAACATGGAGAAAAAAAGAGAGAGATGAGGTCTCGCCAAGTTGCCCAGGCTGGTCTCAAACTCGAACTTCTGGGCCCAAGCAATCCTCCCATCTTGGCCTCCCAAAATGCTGGGATTACAGGTGTGAGCCACCACAGCCGGCTTCACATGACTCTTAAGACATTTGATGTCGAAACTCTTCAAAAGACCCAACATCATATGCCACAGAAGTACTTAGCATACGGCCTGGCAATCAGAAAGAACACTAAAAAGGGACTAGTTCACTTTCTCATTGCTCTCTTTTGGTTGGCAAGAGTCATGCTGTGTTCTGTGTGATGTATATCCAGGGACCTTATTGTGTTTATGCTGGGACTTTTGACTCATTTCAAGTGTCTGATTAAAATTCATAGAAATGGACCAGCCATGGTAGCTCATTTTTGTAATCCCAGCACTTTGGAAGGCCAAAACAGGAGGATTGCTTGAGCCTAGAAGTTCAAGACCGACCTGGGCAGCATAGGGATACCCCATTTATATAAAAATTTTTTTAAAAGCTGGGTGTGGTGGTGCACGCTTGCAGTCCCAGATACTCAGGAGGCTGAGGTGGGAAGATTGCTTGAACCCAGGAGTTCAAAGCTGCAGTGGGCTAAAATTACACTACTGCTTTCCAGCCTAAGCCACAGAATGAGGCTCGGTCTCCAAAAATAGCATACATAGGCAAAAAACAAAGAAATGCCAGTGATGATAATGATGTGGATGGCCTTGATAATGATGCTGTCCATGTTGTCCACTTAGCCCTCTGAGAAGTCAGACGGTCATCTAAGGCACATGGTGCAGCAACATGCATGAAACGTTTCATGGCTCACGTGGCTTCGGCTGCATCCTCTAAAAGTCCAGCACAGCAAGATGACAATAAGGCATCTGTTCCCGTGAACTTGTGAATACCAAGGCTGGTGCAGGACATGAACACCTCTGAAGCTGGGTTTCATACTCATGTCAGAGGGCAGCGTCCAACAGTCAGGTCAGGCAACAAATACTTTTGCAAGAAGAATGTGCATTCCTTGGAGAACTGAGAGAGCGGTAGAGCTCATTTTCCCTGACTAAGCATCTGTCATACTCATGAACGTGTTTCAGAGAAGACAATGTCTTTCTCTGGACGGGCTTAGCTCAGAAGGAGCAAACTGGGCTGAGAATACATAGTGGGTAGCTCATCTATTTTCTTTTTTTTTGAGTGGGAGTCTCACTTGGTTGCCTAGGCTGGAGTGCAGTGGCATGCTCACGGCCACTGCAGCCTCAACCTGCTGGGCTCAGGTGATCCCTCTGCCTCAGCCTTCCAAGTAGCTGGAACCACAGGCATGCGCCACCACGCCCAGCTAATTTTCTGATGTATTGTAGAGATGAGGTCTCGCCAAGTTGCCCAGGCTGATCTCGAAGCTGTGAGCTCAGGGAATCCTCTCACCTCAGCCTCCCAAAGTGCTGGGATCATAGACGTGAACCACCTTGCCCAACCTGCTCCTCTATTTTTAAGCTCCCAATCAAACCCACTTTAACCTTGGGTTTTAAGGACCCAATGATGATAGAGAAAATCTGCATTCACACATGTGATGAAATCATGAAACTAGAGGAGGATTTTTTAAAAATGTAATTCAGCCATATTCTAGTCTGGGCTGCTTACACTATCTGTACTCATGATAGAGTAGGCAAGTTAGAGTAGGGAAATATTAGGGCTGCAGGAGACTGTAGGAAAATTCAGAAACTTGTGGAAACTCTTGCAGAGGTTGTCCCAATTTCAGGGTTGCTAGGAGATACAAGGCAAAAAAACCCCAAAAAAACCTGTTAAAATAACTCTCACCCAATGACCTGCTGCAGCCTACTCAGGATGTTTGTGGTTGAGAGCTGACCACCAGACGGGGCACAGGTGAGTAATCCCCCTGGGCATGCAGACAAATAGCCAAGCTGGCTTGCTTTAATCTTTGTCTTCATTATATGCTCATTAGCATAAATTGGATGGCACCCCAATTCCAGGAATTGCCCACCCATCTCTTAGAAAACTCCACTCTTGAATAGAATATTCTATCCTTTCATTATTGTAGCTCACAAAACCCATGAGCCAAACCACCTCCAGTGCAACACCTCCTTGCGTCTAAAGGATGCTTCCTTGTGCCCTCACTCTGCTCTAAAGTGTGTAGTATTCTGTTGTTTCTACTTTTCATAAATTTCCTAACTGCCTTGCTATGTTTGACTTGCTCTGAAATTCTTTTCTGCAGCAAACTCAAGGACCTGGCGTAGAACACTGGTAACAGACACAGAATCCTGGTAACATTTACATTTATTAAAAGGAGAGTAGTTCAGAAATTGTCAGTGTCAGGTGCAGTGACAACAGCAACCAGACAAGGCAACCTTCCTTTTCTCAGTAGGACTCCATGTTTCCCAAAACCCAGTGGGACAAGGGATCCTATGATAAGTTCTACATCCAGTTTTCAATGTTTACCATGTCCTGCAGAAATAAGACGATGTGGAAACAATTTGAACTCTCCTATTTAACCTCCATAGGTGTTCAGATATAATTCACCTCAACATAATAGTCTAGGGTATAATTAAAACCATGTATTTCAAAATTAGTAGAAGGCAGGTGCAGTAGCTAAAGCTTATAATCCCAGCAGTTTGGGAGGCCAAAGTGGGAGGATTGCTTGAACCCAGGTGCTCAAGACCAGCCTGAGCAAATAACAAGACCTCATCTGCAAGAAATCAAAAAATTAGCCAGGTGTGGTAGCACACACCTATAGTCCCAGCTACTCAGGAGGCTGAGGTAGAAGGATTGCCTGAGCCCAGGATGTCAAGGCTGCAGTGAGCTGTGATTATGCCACTACACTCCAACCTGGACAATGAAGACCTCAACTCAAAAAAATAATAAAATAATTAGAAAAATCCACATGTTGCTGTTAAATTGCAATGGTTAATATTAATAAACTAGACCACAAAGAACCATGCTTAAGCTGGAGGAAGTCTGTACTATACAACAACATTCATACTATTCTCATAATATCCACTCAGCACCTAGAAATAATACAGAAAATATCTATTTTTTCCCCCTAAAGTATGACTCTGGGGTTCTCTGATACTTCAAAGTCTACGTTATAAGGACCAGGTCTTGGTGATGCAGATTCTGTCCTAAGGGGTCCAGCAAGAGACTCGAACCTGACAATGATTTTTACCAGCAGTAGGAAAGGAAGTGTAATTAAACCGCATGCACAGTGAAAACTTCAACAATGGTTTAAGCTGAGTGCAAGGAAATTAACTTGGAACAATGAAACCAACTATATGACGTTAGTTTTCCCTTCTCTTCCTCCAATGTAGTTTCCATTAAAAGTCAGAGGGCAAATTTTGACAGGCAGGACAGAAATGTATGCAGAAGCAAAGACAGGTTGTCCAGTGTGTTCTCACTTCCTCCCTACGGTATGGCCTTCCCAGGCTTTTGATCATGTGACATATTCGAGGACAGCTCACTTATTAGGTTTGCCAGGGCCCTCAAGAGAGGACACTGAAGCATGCTCTTTGTTTTATATTAGAAAAATGAGAGTTCAATGAACCCATAAGGTCTTATAAAGAAACAATAAATAAAGGCGCATCTTTGGTCTGAATTTCATGATTAAGAAGTCAGTGAGGACTCAAAGACACTCTCCCGGTGCACTCGAACATTTTTATCTTAATGAATAATTCTTTCTTTCTTTCTTAGGGCAGAGACTCATTCGTAAGCAAACTTCCCAGTCGCTCCCTTTTTTTTTTAGAGATACAAGATACATGGCTGGGAAACTTTGATACCTGCTTTTCATAACCCTGATCGTTTTAATGGTAGTTTGTTGTTTGTTTGTTGTTTGTTTGCTTGTTTTTAAAGCTAAAGTCTTGCTTTGTCATCCAGACTGGAGTAAGTGGTATGGTCATAACACACTGTAGCCTCAACCTCCTGGCCTCAAGCGATCCTTCCACCTCAGCTTCTCAAATTGTTGGGATTACAGGTGTGTGCTACCACACCTGGCCATAGGTCTCACTTTTAATCTTCAATTTTTCAAGCAGCACACCCCAGATAGCAGGATGACTATGAACCCTGACTGTGGACGGCCCAAGGTCAAATCTTGGCTTCAGGCCTCTCCTGCTCTGAGCTGTTGGACAAATGAGGGCGGGTTAGCACTTACCATGCAAGAGTGTTGTGAGAACAGAAAGGTCAATGCATTTTTGAGGTAAGCAAAACAAGAACATCTGCTTGTCTCTTCCTCTGGAGTGGTACTTAGGCTCCTACTTCTTTTTATTCCATTGTCTTAGCAATTACTGATGGAGTAAGGTTGGATAACAACAGTTAAAACAAGCAGACATCTTCCTTTTTAAGATTGCAGTGGGGCCAGGTACAATGGCATATGCCTATAATCCCAGCATATTGGGAGCTGAGGTGAGAGGATTGCCTGAGCCCACGGCTTTGAGCCCAGCCTGGGCAATTTGAGGAGACCTCATCTCTACAATAAAAATAAAAAAAATTAGCCAGGCGTGGTGGCATGTGCCCGTAGTTCCAGCTACTTGGAAGGCTGAGGTGGGAGGATCACCTGAGCCCAGCGGGTCGAGGCTGCGGTGGCCATGAGCATGCCACTGTACTCCAGCCTGGGCAACAGAGTGAGACTCTGACTCAAAAAAAGAAAAAAAAGCTATAATGGGAATATGTACATAGTTTTATTACTTTGCTTTCAAGTTTTATGTAAAAAATGTTTCATTTTATTCTAAGCTTACTGAGCATTTTTTTCACAAATGAGTACTGAATTTTCTGCAATGTTTTTCCAGCATCAATTGAGATCATGTGACTTTTCTCCTTTAGCTTGTTAATTTAAGTCAATTACATTATTAATATGGCACACTGTTTGCATTCCTAGAGTAAACCTGACTTGGTCACATAGAATGACTTGGTCACTCTTTTAATATGCATTAGATTTAATTAGTTCATAGTTTATTTAGGATTTTAATATCTATGTTCAAATAAAAGCCCTGTTTGTTATACCTAAGATGGGTCAAGCAGTCGTAAAGTCAGTAGCGACAATTGATAATCACTACACAAAACAATTAATGGGCATACAAGAGAAATACCCAAAGGTTAAGTGAAGTTTCATGCTCAGAAAATGTGGACTCGATCTACTGTCATCTAGAATGACCAGGGGAATCTGGTCATCCGGGCACTAGCTTCCTTTTGACACAAATCCCCATGTAAGTTGCCAAGTGAACATAAACTGAGATACTGGAATCTTATGGGCTGGGGGCAGGTCTGTGAGACCCTAATCCAGAACAGGGTACAAATTCTAGGTCTTTTTTTATTATAGGAATGCTTAAACTGGAGTTTCATCAATGGGCTTTGGGGGAGTCTGGAGTTCCAGAAATAATACATACAGTTTATATATCTCTTCACTTGTTTGGGGTCAGACTCTATGGCTTTCATTTATAATATGAAGTATCACTGATTGACTAACTGTTGGGTGTGTAACTTTTGTTCTCTGAGCTTCCGGCTGCCTTACCTATAAAGTGGGCAATACTAAGCCCTAATTACTTCAAAGACTCAAATATAGACTCAAATTATAAAAAGTCAAATGTATGTATATATGCATGTCATACTAAAAGATGTTTTGATAAATACAGTAGGCAATAAAATCTTATGAGCAATTTACTTTAAATAGGTTTATAAAAGTGTTCTAAAAATATTTAGATAAATTCAGGTACCCAACTTCAGAAAATAGGGTTCTTTCATTATATATATGACATATATTTTATACCTATCATATCTATCTATCTATCTATCTATCTATCTATCTATCTATCTATCTATCTATCTATCTGTCTATCACCATCTTCTTTCCAAAAAACATTCCACAAATATCACCACTGCAGAAAGTATACTTGTACAGGGCTGAATTTGACCTTGTCTATCAACCACAATGGTTCTTAGGCTAGTGCAAACATTCCAGCAAGGCATCCTGATTTGTTAAGAGTGGAATAAACACGTCTTTTCTTTAATGAACACAGCCCAGGGCAGAGGCCACTAGAGTTGTAGTGCAGCCTTGAGGAAGAGAAAGAGGAATTTAGATGGGCGGTTTCCTTTGCTTAGTCTCTTTCATATTCTTCACTGTCTTTTCCCCTTGATGCAGGTAGATTGGTTGTTGGGGGCTCAGAATCTCCACATTTTGAAAGCCCAGCTTTGTTTCTCTTTCTTCTCATTTCTGGGTTTCCTACTGGAGCATAAGAAAACTAGCTCATTCCACCCTGTGATTCTGGAATATCAAGTAAGGTGGTCCTTAAGCTGCATTTCGTTGCACATACTGTGTTTCCCAGTTGAACTCAATTGCAAAATTCAGACTTATCAAAGGGAGTGAGGGTGATGTCAATAATGGCCACTATTTTTACACTCCTACTTTGCATTCTCAGTATTAAATTTTACTATGAAATAGTTTTCATTCAACTCCCCAGATAAAACTTATCATGAAAGTGTCAAAGGATTAGCAGCATTTAGGAGTATCAAGAATCAACATTTTCTTCTCTGGGATTGTACATCTACACAATGAGTGGTAAAATGAATACTACCAAAATTGTAAGCGCAGCCAGTGTCGAGGCTTAAAGGAAAGGAAATCACTTATCCTAGAAGACAAGTAAATTATAGAGAATTATAGAGAAAAGAATAAGCTGATTAGATATCCGGCCAGTGGAAAGCACTTAAATAGGAGGTGGTGGCAGTGAGCACAAAGCATGAATGTAGTTAATATTGTGTTACTTTAGGGGGAAAAAAACCAACTAAAATCTCTTTCCAAAAAAGGTCAGTATGTGATCTTTGTGTATTTGGGTTCTGTGGAGCAGGGGGAAGGAGGGAGTTACAGCATTAATATTTGTTAAATACTATATATGTATTCATTTCTTTTTTTTTTTTGTGAGTTGGAGTCTCATTCTGTCACCCAGACTGGAGTGCAGGGACACACTCCCAGCCACCGCAGCCTCGACCTGCTGGGCTCTGGCGATCCTTCCACTTCAGCCTTCCAAGTAGCTGGAACTACAGGTACGTGCTACCACACCTGGCTAATTTTTTTATTTATTGTAGAGATGAGGTCTCACCAAGTTGCCCAGGCGGGTCTCGAACCCGCTGGCTCAGATAATCCACTCACCTCAGCCTCCCAAGGCGTGGGATTACAGGCTGAGCCACCAAGCCCAGCTTTTGTATTCATTTCAATTAACATTGTAAACTTTCACTTTACAAACAAAAATCATAACTTATCTAAAGGTTTCCCAACAGTATTACCAAGGTATCTGGTCCTTTGAGAGCCAAGGTATCTGACTTTGTATTCTATACCCTGAGATTTGCTTTTGCAAGAATCTTCTGAATGAAAACTCAGATCATATTGAAATAAAAGTGTTTATATATTTGACCCTCAAGGTGTCTGAGTTATTGCAAATGGAAACTTTAGATTAGAAACCACAGACAAAGCATGACTAATTCTGGTCTATTTCCTTGAAATTGAGCTCTATCTCCAGGAAATCAAGTCCCCATGTTCTTTCTTGCTTTCGTTTCCAAAGGAGTGGGAGGAGTCAGCGAGATTTCCCTGTGAGTGCAGTTATAAAAAGTACAGAACTGAACCCAAGGCAAATATTGCCGAGGAGTCACCTGACCCATTAGAACGTCTCCTCATTTAGAAACATTTATTCCAACATGACATGAAACCATGTAGAATGCTGACGGCGATGCTTATGAATTGTTTGGGTACAAAAACTGTGTGTCATATGATCTCATTTTAAAAGATTTATACTAATATCTAAAATAACTTCTTTGGAAAACCTACACCTAAATATGTAATGGTGTTTCTGTTAACTTTTTCTTTTCCTCTTTTGTTTTGTTTTGAGTCAGGGTCTCACTCTGTTGCCCAGGCTGGACTACAGTGACTCACCGCAGCCTCGACCTCCTGGGCTCAGGTGATCCTCCTGCCTCAGCCTCCTCAGTAGCTGGGACTACAGGCATGCACCAGCAGACTGGTCTCAAAGTCCTGGACTCAAGCAATCTTCCTGCCTCGGCCTCCCAAATTACTGGGATTACAGGCATGAGCCATGGCGCCCGGCCTGCATTTTCTATTTTTTTAAAATTTAAGTAATACCATGTGATAAAACCGAAAGTCTTTAAAAACAATTCAACAAACAAGTATTAAGTGTGCACTACAGATTGGATTTTTGCTGGACACTAAGGAGGTAGATAAATGCAAGCCAAGGAGGACAATTTCGGTGCCGGGACTTCGCAGGCTGGCTCACCTCCGTAGTCCAGACCCCAGACCCAGAGCAGGACCCTATAAGTACCTGTTCAATCAAATGAATGACGAGAGACTGGGAACAACACCTGAGACATTACTATTCTACAGGTGCTGTGATGAAGCCATGCCAGCCAGGCAGCTCACGGCCAGGAGCAGCCGTCCAGCCAGGCGGGGTGGACATGGAGAGGATGCTGTGTGCGGTGACTTCATGGAGGTGAGTGGGAGGGTGTGATGCCCAGAAGATGAGGAAGGAAGGGGAGTGAGGGAAAATGTCACAAAGTTAGAGTTGGTGAGATCAGCATGTGCAAGACAGAAAAGAGAGAGACAATATTGTGGGGAAGAGAAGCCTCAACAATTGCAGGAAAAGTTAACTTTCAGCTATGCAAAAACTAAAGACTACATGTAAAAAAAAATAGGATGCTGATATATGAAAGTGACAAGCCAAGGCAGAATGGGGGAGAATTGACAGGCCAAGGGACCGCACGAAGAAAGAAGTTGCAGAGTAAAGTAGATCAAGGGGTGTTCCTTTAGTAACTCTAGCTAAATGTGGCTGTCCTTTGCAAAAAAAAAAAAAAAAGGCACAAGTCAGGCCAGGCTGTGGCTCATGTCTGTAATCCCAGCACTTTGGGAGGCTGAGGCAGGAGGATTGCTTGAGCCCAGGAGTTGGAGAACAGCCTAGGCAACATAGTGAGACTGAGTCTCTACAAAAATTTTTTTAAATTAGCTGAGCATTGCCTATAGTCCCAGCTACTCCAGAGGCCGAGGCGGGAAGATCTCCTGGGCCCAGGAGGCTGAGGCTGCAGTGAGATGTGATTGTGCCACTGCCTTCCAGCCTGGGCAATAGAGTGAGACTCCAAATTAAAAAAAAAAAATGGCACATGTCATTTTTTTTGGGGGGGTGAGATTTATTTAGATTATTTTAATGGACTTCTAGCTTATGTATTTCTTTTATTTCTAAAATTTTTTTTCCCTAAAATAATTATGCACGTTATCACCATCTCTTTAATACAAATATACTTGAAGAAGACAAAACAGAAGTTCATTAAATAGGTTCTATAGTTGTGCAAACACTTAGTTAAGTGTTTTTAAAGAGTCAGGCTATAAATTCAGTTTACTTCCCAATAAATCTTTTCAACACCTATGTAAAGCACTAGTTATTTTTTAAAAACAGATAAGACAGGAGGAGGGAAGAGGGAAACAAGGGAAGGAGGAAGAAAAGAAATTCTTCCAGGCCATGCTATGTGTAGACAGTGGATCCAACCTATGAGTAAAATCGAGTATCAATACTTTAGATAATCATACATTATCTATGCCTGAGAGCGCTATCCATCATTTTTGCTCATTGAAAAATAACCAGAAGGTGTTTTTCAATGAGCAAAAATAACAGACAACACACTCAGGTGTTTTTATTTCATTTTAAAAGATGGTAACTATGCTAGGGGATGGATATGTCAATTAGCCTAATCATGGTGACTATTTCCCAGTGCATAATACATATATCAAGTCGCCAGGTTGTTCACCTTAAACATCAAATTTGAATTGTCAATTATATCTCAATGAAGTGGGAAATAAAGAATTTTTTTAGAACGTAGTGTGTTATAGGGGAGTCAGAGGCAGAGATAAAGGGATTGCCTAATGTGACCTAAAAAAAAAAAAAAAAAAAAAAAATAAGTCTCGGAGTGGTGGAACATTGATCATTCATTATGTTCCAGCGATAACTTGTAAGTCAGTAGAAATCGAGCAAGAGAGCCCACTACTAATATGAAAAATAAAGGTCCCAACTGGAACAAGAATTTTTTTTTTTTTTTTTGAGTTGGAGTCTCACTCTGTCGCCCAGACTGGAGTGCAGTGGCCGCTCCCGGCCACCGCAGCCTCGACCTGCTGGGCTCCGGCGATCCTTCCGCCTCAACCTTCCGAGTAGCCGGAATTACAGGCACGCGCTACCACGCCCGGCTAATTTTTTTTTTTGGTTTATTGTAGAGATGAGGTCTCGCTGCCAGGCGGGTCTCGAACCCGCGGGCTCAGGCCATCCACTCACCTCAGCCTCCCAAAGGCGCGGGATGACAGGCTGAGCCACCGAGCCCGGCTGGAACAAGAATTTTAATAGCAAACATTTTTTTTTTTTTGCCTGAAGTACTTTACTCATGCCTCCAGACCTCCCGAGAATCAGAGCTGTCCCTCCCCTGTTTCTAAAAAAGGAGGATCAAAATGATTGCAACTTTATCTTCACTATTTCTGCTCTAGTTTCTAACGTCATGTCCTCTTCATCTCAATTACTCTAATCTGTAGCCACAGAACGTGTCAGCAGTGCCCAAATCTCTTCTCACAACTTCTTATGTCCGGTCCTCTTCAGCAAAAACAGAGCTTGTCATTTTCTGAATGAGTACCAGGTGCAAGGCATATTGCAATACATGATCTTATGCGGCTGTTCCCTGCTTAATCAAATCAAAGTAGATAGGGTTGATTCCATGGACAAAAAGCTACTGAATAAACACGCTTGTTCGGGAGTAGCTAAGCACTAGATAACATTATGTGGTGGGAAGTCAGGAGCTGCCTGGCTGCATGTGATGGTTTCCATGGAAACTACAGCAGCGCAGGGGATCAGAAGTATTGGTTCCTTTCAGCGCATATGTGGAATATGTACCTTCCCACGATGTTCTCGGAGGCTTGAAGAAAGGATTCCATGTATTAGAGAGTAACCTTAGTTATTAATCAGCACAAATATTGGGGCTATCACCTTAGCGAGAACACAGGCTGGCATTGCCTTTCCCGAGTGCTTCGGGGGCAGAAGTGCTGCTCAGACTGACCGAGGGAAAAGGCTGCGTGAATTTTCCACGGGCCACGGTGTCCCCGTGTAGGGTCCATGGGCCATGCGTGTGTTTCACATCTTTTCCAAAGACAAAGACAGTGGCGGCGCTGACAAAGCATACACATCCCATCCAACTGCTGAACACTGCAGAGGACGGCTCCTGCAGAAAGCAGAAGAGATTAATTATGGGAAGAGGAGGAGGAGGTGGAGGAGGCGACAGGCTCTGGTTTTGTATTCAGCCGGCGCTGCACTGCCGGCCGTCGCTTTATCTACCGCAGCCGTGCAATTACAGTGCAAGGGAAGAGAGGAGGGTGGGCGGGGAGCCCCGGTCCCAGCACTGTTGTTCTAGTCTTTTCTTTCCTCCGGATCCCCCTGGCTCGATGAGGAATAAAGTCAAGCATTCAGACTCTTCCAAATTGCAAGTTACACTTTAATAAGACTTACAGAAATCCAATTATCTTCTGTTCTGTGGTTGAAGGGGAAATTCATTTCCGTGGTCAGACGAGGGGCTGGGATCCGGGAGAGCTGAATTCTACAGTCTTTCCTGTCTGCCCCCTCACTCCTTCGCTCCTAATGGTCTAGGTGTGGCTCTCCCTGCAGGCTGGCCTTTTGATTATAGGAGCAGCCGAGGCGCTTTCCAATCAGAAGGTGTTCATTGACTATGGACCTTCACTTTGGAATTCATCTCCAGTGTTCTTGTTACCTGCTCCCAAGAAGGTGAGTGTGGAGGAGACCATTTTTCTCAGTGTGCTTCCCAGGCTACAAAAGGGATTTTTTTTTTTAGTTGAAGTTTCACTCCATCGCCCAGGCTGGAGTTCAGTGGCACGCTCATGGCTACCCCAGTGTCTACCTGCTGGACTCCAGTGATCCTTTCACCTCAGTCTTCCAAGTAGCTGGAACTACAGGCACGCACCACTATGCCCGGCTCATTTTTGATTTATTGTAAAGACGCGGTCTCGCCAAGTTGCCCAGGCTAGTCTCGAGCCCACGGGCTCAGGCAATCTTCTCGCCTCGGCCTCCCAAAGTGCTGAGATTACAGGCTTGGGCCACCACGCCCAGCCATGAAGGGGATTTTAATGGGATTTGTTCCACAATCTACAGCCCGCTTCTGTGTTAATTGTCCACACATATTGCTATTTTCAAGTGTGCAGACCCGCCTCCTTTTTATTCTAATTAGACAACCTCTGTGAGGGCTTCTGTGCTGATTAAATGTGAGCACACATTTATAAGGCTACCAGACAATTTCAGGATGAAGGGAAGATGACATCTCTATGGTTCATTCCTAGAAGTCAAGCATACTACAGATAGCAAGAGTCTGGCCTGGTCCCCCAAGATCCAATGCTTTGCGTCATGTGTGTTGGGAGGCAACTTTGTCTCACTGTGTTGATGTGCTGACCCATTGGGCCCGCAGAAGGATCCTGGCTCTGATACTGCCCCCGGGTACCCATAAAAACAACAGGATGCAGATCTGTGTTTCCCATAGTAGAAGCCGTGTCAGGAGATGTGTCCTTTTTCTTTCATCATCCTTATAATAATGAAAGTGAATACTTACCAAAAGCTTGGTATATACCAAACCCTTTCAGTGATCCCCCACAACAACTCTTCAAGGGAGGAATCACCATCCTTATCTTACCAATCAGCAAAAGGGGAGAAGATGTAGAGAAACTTACCAAGGGGCCGGGTGTGGTGGCTCAAGCCTGCCATCCCAGCACTTTGGGAAGCCGAGATGAGGGAATTGTCTGAGCCCATGAGTTCAAGAACAGCCTGGACAACTGAGTGAGACCTTGTCTCTACAATAAAGCAAAAAATTAGCTGGGTGTGGTAGCACACACCTGTAGTTCCAGCTACTTGGAAGGCTGAGGTGGAAGGATCACCTGAGCCCAGCAGATTGACGCTGGGGTGGCTGTGAGTGTTCCACTGCACTCCAGCCATGAGCAATGGAGGGAGACTCCAACTCCAATTCCAGAAAAGAAAAGAAAAGAAAAGAAATTTGCCAAGGGTCACCCAGTAAAGGCTGGATAACTCAAAACCAAGACTCTAGCTGTCTTGTCCACATGTTGTTAAATGTCAGTGCTACTGCTGACAAAGGTCTTGGGCCAAGTCATGAAGCTGCAACCAAGCTCCTGGGGAGAGCCTTGCTGCAAGGGGGAGAGCAGTTGTCTCAGGACATTGCCAGGGCGGGGCACATGACACCACAAAGGGTACCTGATCTAAGACAAGAGAAGTGAGGACCACCAGTTGGAGGCCCAAACTTCTACTGCTCATCAACTACTCATGTAACCAATCCTGACTTGCATCCCACATCTCAATACTAAAATAAAGAGAAAAAAGAAAAGAAAAAAGGCTTGTCAATGAGACAGAGGTGAGTTGAGATGTTCTTGTGACAGATGCCTTGAATCTGGTCCCTACCCTCTTCACCACCATTTTGACCAAGACAGGGAGGTTTTTTATAATACCTTGCTTGTGGATACAACTTAATATCCTACACAGCACATTTTTTTTTCCTCACGACAGCCCTGTTGGTACATAATATGATTTTCTTCCTACTGGCGTGAACCTGTCTGGTTAAGTGACTTACCCGCCTTAAAAAGCGAGTCAGTGAAGGAAGTAGGATGTACACTTTAGTCTGGTGTTTGTTGTACTGCAAAATGTAAATATACCAAATCCCCCGGTCTGCTCTCTGATGCCTGCGCTGGTGAAATAAAGATGGTACTGTCCTCCTTTGCATAACCAGGCCAAGATCTTGCTCTCTTTAAGACAGCTTGTTTCTAGTATGCCATGGGAACAAACAACGTGGTCATTTGCCAAGATGTTCTCCTGTCACAACTTCTCCAGAAAATCCTAAGACTTCTTTGATAACCAAAGGCAGCCTGAGAGCCCAGATTTGAGAGTTACAATTCTGATCAGCTCTTGGGGATTCTGTGGCAACCTTAACTTGCTTAATGCTCTCTGAAACACTGAGCTCTTCTGTCTACCCTGAGTGGATGGCCGTGGTGATATGCCACGCACAGGTATAATGAGAATATTAAGCTTGTAAAATTGGCCAGGTTGAGCCTTCCATGACAGAAAGGGCTCCTTGCATGTTTAAACCAAAGACAGTCTCTTCGATCACTGGCTACCCTTCGTGACTGTGCAAATTGTTATTTGCATCATTATGTGAGGTTTATTTCTAGGGTTCCATGAACTGCAATTTGAAACTCACTTACTCTCCCTCTCAGCTATTCTCTTTCATTCTTTATTTTTTTTTCCCAGCAAAGGAAGTAAGATGTTGTTAAGATGTATCATGAAAGAATGGTAATTACTACCAGTTGATTTTTTACTTTTTAAATTAAAAAATATTGTTTTTATAAAAGATGTGGTCTTGGTATATTGTCCAGGCTGGACTCCAACTCCTGGGTTTAAGTGATCCTCCCGCCTCAGCCTCCTGAGTAGCTGGGACTACAGGAATGTGCCTTCACGCTCAGCACAGTTTATTCTTTAAAGAAGCTAGGTTGTTAGCATTTCCTAAAATAGGTATTTAAGCTAACTATGTAGTTTACAATGGCGGGCCATTCAATGTTTGCTGCTCAGGGAAAAGGCAAGTGTATACAACAAGATGCGAAAAGAAACAACCTATTCTCGTCTAGAAAATGATTCACATGTTGTCGTCTCAGCACTCAAAGGGAGAAACTTTCAACGCCTCTGCCAAAACCAACTTATTTTTACTCCCATCTCAAAAGTGAGTGTAGGTTGTTGTTTCTCTAGAGACTGTAGAGTTTTCTTCAAATGGCACTTTTCGAAGACACCAAGCAATTTCAAGAATTTTTGCATATGCGTGTTTTTTCCTTGAGAGGCGTTGGCAGAATTAAGCCCAATCCTGTAAGTTTCAGAATTCCCTCAGACACCCCCCCACTTGTGAGACCTTGCCTGTGTCGTGTCCTGTGGTTAGCTGAGGCTGTTGCTGCTGGCTTTCCATGGTCTGGCTCAGGGGATTAAGCTTTGCTGGTCTACTCTGAGGCTTCAACTGTTAGGGGTTCTAGTTCCCTCTAGTTCCCTCCTGTCAGTTCTTGGAAAGGTGTTTTCAGGAGGCGGGGTGTTGGTGTTTTACTCTTAAACAGCTTGTTGTTTACTGAGAGCCACGGAAAAAGTCTCTAGTGAAGTGCACACAAGGGAATGTAAAGTCCGGCTCTGCTAAAACTGGTGAATGAGAAAAGACAGATGGAAAAGATTTGACCTGCTCTTTAAAAATTTAAATTTTAGATTCAAACGGTTTAGGTGCAAGTTCATTACACGGGCATATTTTGTACTGGTGAGGACTGGACTTCTGGTCTCCCCATTCCCCAAACGAACATGGTACCCAACAGGTGGCTTCTGAATCTTGCCCGTCTCCCCTCTTTTGGCGTCTCCAGTGTCTGCTATTTCCATATTTATGTTCATTTAGCCCCCCCATGTAAGCACATATAAGTGACTTGCTTTTATCCTTTTTTTTTTTTTTGAGTAGGAATCTCACTCTGTCGCCCAAGCTAGAGTGCAGTGGCACGACCATGGCCACCTCAGCCTTGACCTGCTGGGTTCAGGCGATCCTTCCACCTCAGCCTTCCAAGTATCTATAACTACAGGTGTGTACCACCAAGCCTGGCTAATTGATTATTTATTTGTTGTCGAGACAAGGTCTCACCAAGTTGCTCAGGCTGGCCTCGAACCCCTGGGCTCAGACAATCCTCTTGCCTCTGTCTCCCAAAGTACTGGATTCCAGGCGTGAGCCACCATGCCCGGCCTTCCTCTTAAAGGGTATGTGTGGGAAAGACCAGCTTTAGAGTAAGATAGACTTGGGTTTGAATCTTGGTGTCACCATGTAACAGTTTAAAGACAGAGAAAGAAGCAGAATTACCCCAGCCTCAGATTTCAGTACCTTAGAATGGGGGCTTCGATGCTTACACGGCAGTGCCATGAGGATTTGCCATTTATGCAAAATACCAAGCACGGGGTAAGTACCAAATATTTATTAACTCTTGGCCTTCATCGCCACTGAGGAGTAAAACATCTTGCTCAGAAGACACTTGAGATCCTTCGGGTTTCAGATTTCCTTCTCTGAGAGCCCAAGTTTCATTGAACCAACATCCGTAATAGAAGACAATTAGCAAACTCACAAACACCAGTTCTATTTTATCGGGATGATCTAGGGCAAGGTTCAGCAAACCATGGCCCTTGACCTCAATCTTACCCACTGCTTGTTTTGGGAAATAAAGTTTTACGGGAACACAGCCATGCTCAAACATTGGCATGTTATCTATAGCTACTTTTGTGTTTTAACAGCAGAGTTAACTAATTGTCAGCAATATTTACTATCTGTCCCTTTGCAGAAAAAATTGGCTGCAATCCCTGGCCTGGGGTAGTTATTTGTAAGTTTACCCGAAAATGTTGACGATCTTGGCTCCTTAAGTGCGAGACTGGTATAATTCAAACACCACAGGTCATGTACAAATATCCCTAACGAGATAACAAAAGCAGAGGTTCTATCTTTTAAATGCTTTTATGTGTGTGTGTGTATGATATTATATGCATATCCATATATAATTATAGGTGGTGAATCTTGTACGTGTTCTGCAAAACTTCTGAAAAATTTATTCTGTTTATGACAGAATAAGCATCAGGCTTTCAGTGACCTAACCCAATAGTCCTAAAACCACCAGGAACAAATGGATACTCGGACACATTCAGGCTTATTGATCTAATGCAATGAGGGAGATTTACCCTAGAGGCCATGTCACCAAAAAAAGAGGTATTTTAGAATTCTGGAGACGGGATGGAGTTTAGGGGAAATTTGGATGAAGTCATATTTTGATGGGCTCAAAGCAAAGAAGAGAAGTATAAAGGAATCAATATCAGATTCTGCACTGAAAAATGGACCCAGTGTCCTGTTTCCATGGAAACAATGCAGTTAAGCCAGATATGGAAACCCCCTATTCAAAGCTCTGCGTCTGAGTTATAAATCTCCACTGCTTGTCTGCGTCAAAAAGGGACTAGGTCTTTCAGGCAAAAGTGGAGGCTTCATTCTTCACTGATATAATTCCAAACGGCAAAGGTTCTGAGAGTCCACGATTTTAAAGCACTGAGCTTTTCAACAAGTAAAAAGTAGTTGTCACCCAAAGAAAGGGTTGTTTTGACCTGTAAGAGTCGGAAGAAATACTGTGTCCCGTTACTCTGCAGCAGGCTTGGTGTCCGATATTCCAGCCTGATGAATTGCCGCGCAAGGTTTTACTTCCTCAGTCCTAACGAATTGTGACTTTTTCATCAGGAAGGCAGTGATGGTGGGGTGGAAGGTGGGGAGGCAGAGGGAGACGAGGCGAAACACAATGAGTGGAGCTAAGTCCCAAGCCGAGAGCAGGCTGATGGGAGATCTCCTACAGCCTCGTACAATGGCCGATATGTGGGACCCAACTTAATAAATATGTATGGAATAAATGGATGGATCGTGTTTGAATGGTTGGGAAAAATCTCCAATATAAAGAAGCAGTAATATTTGGATGACTCCAATATTATTATTACTCCAATAATGTTAGACTCCTAGATAAAATTTTATGATGCTCTTTTGACATTTAACCAGGAAAAAAAAAATGGGATGGAAAGTTCTGATAGCAAGCCATCAAATGTATTATGAATGACTTTAGGGTGATTCTTTTTTTTTTTTTTTTT
>NW_007252243.1:107889-120268 GCF_000164805.1 Carlito syrichta | reverse complement strand
CCTCAGCCTCCCAAAGGCGCGGGATTACAGGCTGAGCCACCGAGCCCGGCTAGGGTGATTCTTTACAGTAACAACTGCCATTCAGAAACCAGAGGTCTGAGTGACAGCGGTCCCTCCCAAGGTTTTAGGTAATGGATTATCTTTTCAAGAAACGGCTATACATTTAAGGGGTACAAGCGCAGTTTTGCTACATGGGTATATTGTGTAGTGCTGAAGTCTGGGTTTTCAAAGTGTAGCCAGCACCCAAATAGTGTGTCTTGTACCCATGGAACAATTTCTCATCCCTCAGCTCCTCCCTCTCTCCCACCCCTCCTTGTCTCCAATATCTACTATTCCACGTGCTGTAGATAGAAGATTCTAGAGCCCCAAATGACTCATCCTTCAAGTATTTTCTGACCGGTTTCTGAAGGACAGGCTGTCTTCCACACTGCATCAGAAACAGGTCAGGAGATAAGCTTTGGGACTCTAGAAATGGCAAGCACAGCAGAGCCGAACCTGTGTCTTCCGGAGCCTCTCACTCCATGCCTGACCTGGCGGACACGCAGGAGGTCAAGATGCAGGCGATGGCAACGGAGGCGGCGTCTCCAAGCTCCCAGACTGCCTTCGTTCCCTCTGGGTGGTCACAGGGCTTCTCCCTGCCCCTTGTACTCTCAGAAGTTAGAGTTGGTAGGGAGAAAGCAGCCTTCGCTGTTTCCATGTGTAGGATGCGTCCATCATCAAAGACCTCAACACCGTCTTCTGTTTTCTTCTGGGGGGCAAAATCTACCACCATCATGGACTGTTCTTTGCAAAGCCTTCATTTCTCTGAAGCGATAATCACCTGGACGCAGTCTCTATTTTTCTAGGTTTCCTCCTACGACCTTCCACACAGCACTGTTCGTATACATTCTGTTACAACTGGAACCTTCTTTTCCATTCTCTTTCTCTGCCCCCCCGTGAAGCCTCTGAGCTAGCTGGAACCTTCGCAGACAGCGTTTCCAGAACCTAAGCTCACTCCTCCTCCCAGCTCCTTCCAAGGGAAGCCAGTCCCATTCCAGAGAGTACTGGCAGGCGCACGATGTAGAGAGATGGGCAGAGTGTCCTGCATTGCATGTGAAACGGGTAAGCTTATTACAAGGAGGAGGCAGCCAGCTGTGGGGGCATACGGGAGGTGAGGACCTGCTTCCAAGTATCCTGAGTCATCTGGTTCGATGGGGAGACTGATGTGGGTGCTGGGGGGTGCGGGGGGGGGAATTCGCTTTTATTAGAAGCAGCTGTGAGCAGAGAGCATGTCCCTGATCTCTTAGGATGAAGGAGAAAGAAGTGACCCTGTGAAATACAGTCCTATGGGTTCGACTTCACCGTTCAGTTAAAATAATTGTTTATAGTATAGGACATATTTTAAGGAAAAAAAAATCCTAACCCATGGAAACTAATTAGCACCATACCAGAGAGTGACTCAGTCAAGGCCCAATTGCTGTATGGATTTGTAAGGGACCAGTAGTGTCAGCCAAGCTTAATGTCTTGCTTCTAGAAAAGACGTGTCCACACACACACACACACACACACACACACACACACACACACACACACACAAAACCCACCGTGCGAATGGTTAAAAAGACTCTGGCAGATGTTATCTATTTGGACTTTATGAATGCGCTTGATAAAAATGTCCCATGAAATTTTACTTGCAAAACAAGTTTAAATTGGTTGGAATAGGAAAACTCCGATGCAGACTGAAACCCTGCCCCGCCCAAACTATGAACCAAACATGATGGGACTGACCGATAAATAGCAGCAGATCTAGTTGCAGGAAGGTGTCTAGCAGAATGTGCCGGGTTACTGGGAGGGCTGAGTATATTAAAAGTCTTCATCAAGCCGGGCTCGGTGGCTCAGCCTGTAATCCTGTGCTTTGGGAGGCTGAGGTGAGTGGATTGCCTGAGCCCACGGGTTCGAGACCCGCTTGGGCAACTTGGAGAGACCTCATCTCTACGATAAATCAAAAAATTAGCCGGGCGTGGTAGCGTGCGCCGGTAGTTCCAGTTACTTGGAAGGTGGAGGTGGAAGGATAACTGGAGTCCAGCAGGTCGAGGCTGCAGTGGCTGGGAGCAGCCATTGTACTCCAGTCTGGGTGACAAAGTGAGACTCCAACTCAAAAAACAAAAAAAGTCTTCATCAATTTGTTGGCGGGACTGGGGTCAGGATACACATGAATTCTGCCAGGAATTCTAAACTGGCCAGTGCGAGAGAAAGCATGGAAGATCAAGTGTTAGCGCAGAGGGAAAAGCAAAGAGGTTGGAAGTGTGTACAAGGAAGAGGAAGGAAGGAACGAAATGGGATCCACCTGGGAAAACAGCTGATCTGTGGGAGATGAGGCTGTGGAATTTGCAAAAGGAGATGGCGGAAATGCTGTGTACAGAAAGGCTCAGGAGGGAGAGGAAACAGCTGACTGGATACAGCTCAGCCTTACCATTCGGGTCTTTGGGGCTCAGAGTTCTGGGAATTTAGGGAGCCCATTTTTAAAAAAGATAAGTTGTTCATTTAAAATTAGATACAGGACCTTGAAAGAGACTGGAGTAAATGAGGGACCAGGAAGGCCAAGTTCAACAAGTTACATGCTGAATCTGCCTAAACTGACCGGGAATGTCATGAATAAAAGATTTTTCTCAAGCCGGGCTTGGTGGCTCAGCCTGTCATCCCACGCCTTTTGGAGGCTGAGGTGAGTGGATTGCCTGAGCCCGTGGGTTCGAGACCCGCCTGGGCAGCGAGACCTCATCTCTACAATAAATCAAAATGATCCGGGCATGGTAGCGCGCGCCTGTAATTCCGGCTACTCGGAAGGCTGAGGCGGAAGGATCATCAGAGACAGCAGGTGAGGCTGCGGTGGCCGGGAGTGGCCACTGCATTCCAGTCTGGGCGACCGAGTGAGACTCCAACTCAAAAAAAAAAAAAAAAAAAAAAAGATTTTTCTCTTCCTGATGTGGGTAAGAGGAGGGGAGATTGGTGGCGGGGTAAGGGGGGCGGGTAGGGGCGTGAAGGACTGGATTGCTCACTAGTTGGGTGCTATGGTCTGAACATGCGTGACCCTCCAGAATTAACATGTTAAAATCTTAACCCTCAAGTAAGAGGTGGGGCCTTTGCCAGACATGGTGGCTCATGCCTGTAATCCCAGCACTTTAGGAAGCCGAGGCGAGAGGATTGCCTAAGCCCATAAGTTCGAGACCAGCCCGGGCAACTTGGTAAGACCTCATCTCTACAATAAGTCATAAAATTAGCTGGGCATGGTGGCATGCACCTGTAGTTCCAGCTATTCGGGAGGCTGAGACAGAAGGATTGCCGGAGCCTAGCGGGTTGAGGCTGTGGCAACCATGATCATGCCACTGTATTCCAGCCTGGGTGACAGAATGAGACTGTTAGAAAAAAAAAAGAAGGCCTTTGGATGGTGAGCCCTCGTGAATGGGACCAGTGCCCTTATAAAAGAGGCCTGAGGGAGCATTGTCCCTTCTGCGTGTGAGAAAACATCTTTCTATGAAGGCAGGGAGCCCTCACCAGACCCCTTGTTCTTGAAATTCCTCTCACTCAGAACTGTGAGAGATAAGCTTCTGCTGTTTGTAAGCCACCCGGATTTACACAATTTTGTTATAGCAGCCAGAGCAGACTAAAACACTGGATTGCAACTAAAACCCAAGGAAGTTCAAATGCAAGTACCCAAAACACACAGTTGTCCATTGCTTGAAGACAAGCCCTGGCTGATGTATGAGCAGGCTTAGTCTGTGTCCTCTTGGTGAATCCTCTTAGTGGGGAATGAATGACTCTCTTAGTGTAGAACCCAAGCTAATCTATACCTCTTTCTTCCATAACAGTTTTCCAGCTCTGTTGTAAATCTTGGTTCCTATTCTGTGTGATGAGTTCTTGGGGACAGGGCCTCCACAGTGGTCAGCAAATAGCAAATTTCAATGTTTTTTTGCGTACATCTGAATGTGGCTAAATGCTCCCTGGCTCTCTCTTCTCTCTGGTTTCACAGAAAGATCTCATTTCTCAGTCTCTCTTGTAGTTCGAGTGTGGCCTGTTTCTGACCAGTGGGATATGGTCAGAAGTGTAGGAAGCGATGTTAACTATACAAGTTCCATGGAGACTGAATGGATTCCAGAATCACTGCTTAGAGGAGAGCCATCCGGGAGAACTAGACCTCCATCAAACAGTTACATAAGCAATCAGTCCATCAACCTTTAGGAAATTATGCCACCGATACACTGGGAGTGTTTGTTGCAGCAGCTGTCGTGACTGAGAAATTGAATGAATGGCTTGAATTGATTCTGCATCATTTCATCTACTTGGATTGTCATTTTTAACGTCTGTCTCGAGAGAAAAATGAAATGATGGTCTCACAATCAATTTATTTTGTGGGCATTTCTGTTCTGTAGTGCCACATCAGTGGTTCATCTAGTGTTGGAGAGGCATTTTAATATTTTATTTACTATATATGTATGTATTCATTGCTTTAAAGGCATTTAGAGTAGAGTAGGAAAGCCTAACGGATAAACAGATATGTGGTCCTAATACACATCTGTGTTGAGGCGTTTTCTAAGAAAAATGCATGGTCAGCACAGGAAGCCTCAGTGACAAATGATATTTCCATTCAAATATGCTTGTGAGGTTCCCTGATGCGAAACCAAGATAGGGTGTCCTGGAAAAACACACAGAAGAAGATCGTTTAGAAATAAGTTCAACGTTTCTAGTGGGATTCAGGCTGGAGGCGGGGAGGTATTTCAAGTGGAAAGAGCAGGTAGATTAAAGCTCTTGAGGTGGAAGCAGAAGGCTGTGTGCAGAGACATCGAAGTGGAGTAATCCTACTGTGAAATTACTTAGAACAAGAAGGAGAGAAGACAGGTATATGCTAGCAGGTGAAATAAGAATTTAGAGCTGTAGAGGAAGTTGAGATGAAGATGTTTGTGCATGTGTGAATGTTTATGTGTGTATTTTTACTGTTTAAAAAAAAAAAACACCAGCCGGGCTCGGTGGCTCAGCCTGTCATCCCAGCACTCTGGGAGGCCGAGGCGAGTGGTTTGCCTGAGCCCATGGGTTGGAGACTCACCCAGGCAACTTGGCAAGACCTCATCTCTACCATAAATCAAAAATGAGCCGGGTGGTAGTGCGCGCTTGTAGTTCCGGCTACTTGGAAGACTGAGGCGGAAAGATCTCCAGAGTCCAGTAAGTCGACACTGGGGTGGCCGTGAGTTGCCAGTGCACTCCAGCCTGGGCAATGGAGTGAGACTCCAACTCGAAAAACAAAACAAAACAAAAACCACCTTTGAGCCTAGCTAGTGTGGTTTCAAGTGACCCACCTCAAGATAAAGTACACATGGCACATGGGGAGGAGGAAAGTTCTGGAAGGCTTAACGGCTCACTCCATGTCTTGTGCTTCATTTAAATTCCGAGTGTTAGGCTGAAGGGGCGGGGAAAGCAGGTAGGGAAATTTTTCTGGGGGAGGCTGGTGTGGGGAGACAAAGTTGTGGTTGACGTGAAGAGAGGACATTTGGACGGAAGACTGTGTGCTCGAAGGTGCACGTCCTGGAGTGCACTCTGCCGAAAACAGATGCTCAGCACTCAACTGTTTAGGTTAAACCATTTGAAATGGTTATTTTGTACGTCAGAGATGATCAAAGTTGGCAATTTCATGTGGTTCGAACTAACTGGTAAAAACAAGCCTTGATGTCACGGCGAATGGGGGACCCCATGTGTAACGAAAAGAAAACCTTTACTTTTTCCTTCCACTGAGGGCACCATTTGGCCAAGGCCCTGGAAATAGAGCAAATGATCTTTTTCTGTCTGAGGTGGGAACAAGATTGAAGGGAAAATGAAAGGCAGAAGCCGCAGAGCTGTCAGCAGTAGGGTCTCTGCAGCTCCGAGCACGATCACAGGACCTGCTACTGCATGGCCGAGGCGGCTCCCACCCGGTGGCCTGTGGTCTGTCCTTCAATCAGGACAATGGGAAGAGCTGGCGGACAGCCACATCCATTTGCTGAGCCTCCCTCCAGTTCACAAGAGCCTTGACTTTATTGTCTCCGATCCCTGGTCCCTCACAATGCCAGCCTTTCTCCCCCAAGGCTTCAAGCTTATGATTGCACTTACGAGCTCCAGGCAAAGTGATAGACCCCATGGCAACAGCAGGGGGGTGACAGGTTAAAAAGAATTCTAAAGAGGTGTTCCATGAATGAAAACGTGGGATAGCTGTGGGTTTAATTTTTTAAATCGTGGTAAAGTACACATAATATAAAATTTCCCATCCTAACCATTTTGAAGTGCACAGTTCAAAGTCATTTAGTGCATTCACATTGTCATGCAATCATCACCATCATCTCTCTGCAGAACTTTCGCATCCCTCCAAACAGAAACTCTGTCCCCATTCAAAAATAACTCCCCATTTCCTCTCCCCACAGCCCCTGAGAACCCCTATTGTACTTTCTGTCTGTATGAATTTGACTAGTCTAGGGCCCTCATACAAGTGAGATCATGCACTATTTGCCCTTTGGGGACTGGCTTATTTCACCCAGCATAATGTCCGCCGGGTCCATCCATGCCGTAGTGTGTGTCAAAGTGTCCTTCCTTTTGAAGGAGCGAAGGAGTTTTTAATTTGCACGGTTTCTTTTCCAAGGAGGGAGGAAGATGGGCAGCATTTCCTTATTTACCTGACCAGGGAATCATTGTTTTCCTGGAGCAGCTCAAGGCACTGGTGCTCCGTGAAACACAGTCTGGGCAATCCGGATCCAAGTCTGTATTGAACAGACTGCCTTCAGCTTACTTTGAAAACCTGAGGGAGGACAGACACGGCAGTGGCGTTGACCTGGAGATTCCTCCTGTGGACCGAGCACGCAGGGTCGGCCGTCTCGCTCCCAGGGCACTGCTACATCACTCTGTGATGCTGAAACCAAGTGTAGAACCTAAAATAAATACCGAGGCGTCTGGCCAGCACAGCCTGGTGCCGCCATTCCAGACAGCATCCTCATGCAAGCGTCCTTGCCGCTGGAGGGCACCATCCGGCCTGCGATTTCCTCGCGTGTCTTCTCCATGAAGATGCTAGAAGACATCTTCCTTTTGATCAGCGATGCTCAGCGATGCGGTTCCTGGGAAGACCCACAGGACCCGTGCCCCTACCGCCTCCGCTCTCCATAGCCGGCTCCTTGGCCTCCCAACCCTCTCCTCATCCTGCTTGGTCACTTCAGAAAGGACCCCGAGCCTTCTCCAGCTATGGATTGCTAGAGCAATCTGTCCTTGACGGGGAAAAGGCATGCACCACCATGCCCGAGCTTTGATGTCCTTCCTCACTGTCTCTTCCTCCCACTCAGTTCCTCATTTATCCCAGTCACTTTTTCCAGCACCTGCCACGTGTCGTGCACCAGAAGCCTCACCAGATCCCTGGACCCAGGCTACAGGCAGAGTGGGGTATTCTGAGATCCGTTCAGATGAGGGCTCAGACCCTCCATGGGTCACACCAGTAAGATTCTTGATTCAGGACCCCAAGACGCTGACACCTGGCCAGGGGATTCATGATCCCTTTATTCCTCGCAAAGTTCACCGCTGAGAAATTTGTAAGTAGCAGTCCTCCTGACTTCAGTCTTCGGCTGTGTTTTGTGTGTATGTGTGTTGTGTTTGTTTGTGTTTTTGGGGCATCCGAACAGTCCTGGACCCCAGAATGCCCTACTTGATGATAGCATTGTTCTCCTGGGACTCATCAGTGGTTCCTCCAGCGATAGTTTTGTTCCATGTTGATACTATTTATGGAAAAATATTATAATGCCCAGTGTTACTTGGTCATTTCTCCCTCACCTCACATGGTGGGGGCTTCTCCAGATTGTCTCTCCAACAGAAACACTAGATACCACAATACCAAGAAGAAAGAAAGAAGCATGTTTCCTACATAACGGTAAACTTCTCATAGGAGACATATTTGTTGTGTGCTCATGAGATAAATGGGGGTTTATCTCTGGGAAGGGCTCAGATCTCTGGTATCAAACTTAGAAATAATAATAGAAGTCTAAATGGTAGAGTCAGCCGTTCTCACTGGATTCCTAGCAGAAGGGGAAATCTGTACACATGGGTTTCACTGGAGACCTGTGTGCTGTGGAGAGGGTTTTCCAAGAGTGGTCCAGGCAGGGTCAATGCACAGATCAACATGCAATTACGGAAAATGTGATACGTGATGAAGGCAGGGTAGCAGGACAGAGGGAACGGTAGAGGGGAAGTTCTCGCCTGGACGCCAGGTGGAGGAGATCAGGGAAGCCCTCCTGAGGAGGCATGTTTGAACGTACTCCATGTAAAGTTGGGAGAGGGGGTGAAGGAATGGCAAGTTGATTCATGCTCAGGGCGCAACAGGTGCAGAACCTGACGGGAGCAGGGAAAGTGATGCTTTTGAGGGGCTGCATGTTGGTCAGGAGTTCAAGACCAGTCTGGCCAATTGGTGAGATCTCCTCTTTACAATAAATTAAAAAACTAGCTTGGGCGTGGTGGTGCACGCCTATAGTTACGGCTGAGGCAGGAGGATCGCCTGAGCTTGACTGGTCAAGGCTGTGGTGGCCGTGTTCATGCCAATGCACTCTAGCCTGGATGACAGAGTAAGACCTGACTCAAAAAAATAAAAATAAAAAAGTGAATGTTTGATGAAAATGAACAGGTTTATACAAAACTACCAGCAGAGATTACTCCTGGGTGGTAGGATTAGGAGGCAGTGAGAACAAGGAGGAAGCCACTCTCCCCTTTTAAAAATTTATACCTGAGGTCCAACAATTAGGTTCCCAAACTCTTCCTAGAAAAAGTTCTCCAGCTGGGCTCAGTGGCTCAGCCTGTAATCCGGTGCCTTTGGGAGGCTGAGGATTGCCTGAGCCTGTGGGTTTGAGACCTGCCTGGGCAGCAAAACCTCATCTCTCCAATAAATAAAAAAATCAGCCGGGCGTGGTAGCGCATGCCTGCAATTCCAGCTACTTGGAAGGCTGAGGCGGAAGGATCGCCGGAGCCCGGCAGGTCGAGGCTGCGGTGGCCGGGAGCGGCCACTGCACTCCAGTCTGGGCGACAGAGTGAGACTCCAACTCAAAAAAAAAAAAAAAAAAAGAAAAGAAAAGAAAAAGTTCTCCATACCTCACTGCTGAATATCACTGCTGTCATTTTCGAAGCCCTCCCCTTGGGAAGCTGTGCACCGATACCACCAGTCAAAGCAATTTTGGAACTCTTTTTCTGGGATGGCCATCAGAGTCATTATCACATTACCCTCGATGTCCTGAATGTCATCTGATGTCTTCGTTTCAATATTTCCTTTATCTTTGGGTGAAGAAAAAAAGCTACTGGGGGCCAGATCAGGGAGGGTGTTCCAGTACAGTTATTTGTACAGTGCCACCAACGTAAGCATGTAGTGGCAAGTTAGCAAACTTCCTTGTCAGACCTAAGCAAAGAACGATGACAGTTCTGATGGCCATTCCAGATAGAGTTCCAGAATTGCCTCGTTGGGTGAACTAGGTGCTGGCCTCAGTGCGTAGCTTCCCAAGGGGAGGACTTCAAAGGTGACTGTCATGATATTCAGCAACGAGGTATGGAGAACTTTTTCTAGGATGAGTTTGGGAACCTAATTGTTGGACCTTGTATGTATAGCACATTATATTTTCAGTGAGATAGTCACACACTCGCATACATTAAGTGGCTTTAGAAGGACTTTGAAAGAACTAACATGCGCTCTTCAGTCGAGAATCAGTTACCGTTACCTTACTTTGCCAACTCTTCAGATGGCTGTTGTTGAGAGGCAGATGGAAATTGCACGGAAAAGGACTTGACGGTGAAATGGTGAACCAGCACACACACACACACACACACACACACACAAAGTTGTTCCCTGTGGAGGAACTCCAGTCCAGTCTGTCTCAAGATGTTGTTGCCTTTGTTGAAGTCAAACTATCGGCTGAAAGTTGCCTTTGGCTACAGACGGGATGAGCAGGGAGAGAGAGAGTAATGGAGATATACTTGGGAAAGATCTGATCTGGGCTTCAGGGTCTGGGGGCGACTTGGAAATTTCATTTATTCCACCGAAGGGCTGGGATTGACGTCATCTTTGGATCAGCCATTACCCTCAAATCTGCAAAACTGACTTAGACATTACAGGAGAACAGACTTTCCTCGTGGGATCCTATTCTGCTTACAGCCGAGCTGGAAACACCCAAAGAGATGCTTTGTCTTGCGACAGTCTGTATACTTGTACTCTGTTTGGATTTTCCATCATTTGCAAAGAAAATAAGTAGCTTTCTTGTGTGTAGTGCGGTCGTGCAAATAGAACTGTCATCTGCCCCGAGTCTTTCCAGTTTTTCTGCTTGTGTTTTCCTTCCAGCCAGAGGTCCTGGGTTCTGACAGTGTCATCTCTTTGTATGTTGATCTTGGTCTCCAGCAACCGGCTGATAAACTCAGAATCTTGTGTTTATCATCTGCCAGATTTTTGGTCGTGAGGTTTAAAATTTTTCCCCCCTTTACAAGCTGTTCATGTGTTCTAGCTATAAAGACCAGATGGTTTTCCTATTCCCTTGATGTTTCCTTTATGGGGATGATTGTTCAGAGATGTTCGAAGGCTGTGCCGCGATAGGAGAGTTTCTATAGTTACTCTAGTTACCATCACCACGTGTATGCCTTTGCCAAATACGAAAGAATATTCAATCTCTGAAAGTCTGGAAGCCACTGAAAATAAATGGCCCTGTGTGTTTTGAAATCAGGTGAGGGAAACTCCAGGTTTCAAGTAACCTCTAATCAATAATTACTCTTTTGTGAATGCTTCCTGACAGTGCCCTGATAAGAAAGAGCTGATGGATGACGTAGCTGACTCATAGTTTCCACGTTTTTAGAATGTGTTTGTGCTGCACTACCTACGGATGGAAGCTTCTACGGGCCACAGGAGAAGCATGCTGTGTTCACACTGTATGGTGTGCCTGGAGGGTCACCAAAAATATAGGAGGGGGACCCCAAAAAACCTGGAATTTACTTATAAAAACTGTACATTTATTCTTAGATGTTTAAACTTTGGTCACCTTCAAAGTCCTCTCTGTTCGAGATGCTTTTTCCACTGCTCAAAACAGCTTTTGAACTCCATTTTCCATTTTGACGCCTTTTAGTGTTCCTGCCGTTTTTGGTTTCACCTGTTCCACATATGCAAAACGTTTCCCTGTGAGGACATTTTTCATCAGGGCCAACAAAAAGTGTCGCTCAGGATGAGATCTGGGGAATAGGGAGGTTTTGGGTCAGAAACTGCTGAACACTCAGCATGGTGTGGGCAGGCACACTCGTAAATCGCCCATCGTGAAATGGACACATGCACTGAATGAATCTCAAAAAAAAATTCACTGAAGCCGAACACAGCCTCTCACAGCAACACTAGCTGGTACCCTGATGCCAATGGGCTCCTGGAATACTGACCTAGTGGGGGAAGCCTGCACTACAAGGGACCTGCCCTCCAAAAGGTAATTCCGGGTTTTTTGGGGGGTCCCCCTTGGATAGGGGCAAAGCCTTTCTCCACAAGCTTTAGCCCAGGGCCTCTCCTATAGATGCTCACTCCATATGTGCCCACAGATCTGAGAGTCCTGACTGCTGATACAGAGTCAGGAGTCTTTGTTAGCTGGCGATAACAAAATCCAACGGCAGCAGCAGAGTGGCGGGATTCCTCTCATGACAACGCATGTGTTACCTGAGATACCCGGGGATTCAAACAAAGAAAGTGTCCAACAGTCAACCAGCAAGGAAAAGCAATCTCCTAGAAAAAGGCTGCGTTCATACTGAGCACTGGTCCTACAGCCAGAAGCCACCAGGGACACACCTGTAGTCGAACAAGTTGGGTCCATTACCAGTGGCCACAGAAGAGCTCAGACATCATAGGATCTGCGGGAAGTCTTGGTCCAAGAAGATGCTAGAAATAGCCTCTTACAGGGCTTGGGCTCTTCTTGGGCGATTTTGGGGTGGGGCTAAGGAAGTAAGGGTTTGCTGTGGGTTGAGCGTTGCCAGAGCAGGGCCAGGTCTATGAGCGAGCATCTCAGGGAATCTTACATCCAGGGAGGACAGATTACAGTGAGGATCAAGTCGGAACTGGAGAAGACGTAGCAGTCTTTTACTCAGCAAGAGAGTGGGGTGTGTGGTACTCAGCGTGAGCTGGCTCGGCGGGACATTCTGGGAGATCTGACACCTCCAACCGGAGAGCATGTGTCAGGTCGGAGGTGTCAGGGCAGCTTGTGATGACATCGAGGCCCAGATGTGAGGTCACCCTTGTTCCCAGCTGCCGGTGGAGATTCTCTTTCTTTCTCAAACGTCATTGAGAAGGGAGCTAGAGCCCCTTGCTTCCAGCTCCATTGTCGTGGCCTTTGCCTCGTCTCTGTCTGGCTTA
>NW_007252243.1:71294-107477 GCF_000164805.1 Carlito syrichta | reverse complement strand
CATCTGATTGGGCTCAGTGACTCAGTCTGTCATCCCAGTAGTTTGGGAGGCCGAGGCGACTGGATTGCCTGAGTCCATGGGTTTGAGACCAGCTCAGGCAACTTGGCGAGACCTTGTCTCTACAATAAATCAAAAATTAGCCAGGCATGGTAGCGTGCCTGTGGTTCCCACTACTTGGAAGACTGAGGCAGTAGGATCGCGGAAGCCCAGCAGGTCGACGCTGGGATGGCCGTGAACGTGCCACTGTACTCTAGCCTGGGCGATGGAATGAGACTCCAACTCAAAAAACAAAACAAAACAAAAACAACAAAAACCAGATCCCACATCTAAGTGAGATGATGCAGTGTTTGCCTTTCTGTGCCTGGTTTATCTCATTTAACAAAATGTCCTACAGTGTGTTCCATGGTGTCTTAAAGGACAGAATTTAGGACTCTGTGTTTTGTTATGAGACAAAGACATCACTTCTCTAAATAGGTTTACACGAGCTGGAATTAGTCAGAGGTTCAGAATCAGGCAGGTAGGTGAATGTATTTTAAGAGTACATCTCACTGAGACCATTCTTGAAGATGCAAAGTCTGTTTTCCTTATGGTTTATCCTCTATGTCTCAAACTATAAAAAGCCCAGTGGGGTCACATAGCAGTTTATTCTACACACACATGTACACTCCAAAGGGTTTTAAAAAAATCTAGGTGTGAATATATGTGTTTTAGAAGTTTGAAAAAAAATAAATAAAAAAAAGAAAACAAAAGTTTGAAGTACTTACACACGAGAGACACTTTAAATGCAACACAGCTTTGTAGGTATTGTGCCTATAATACACATTCAGCAGAAACGTGTTAATCGATTTAATTGTTCAAAGCATTTTCCTCACTTGAATCAAGTAGCAGAAAGGAGTGGTTCAATTTTTATAAGTCTGTTTTATCCCTGATTATGGAAGTAATACACCCTCAAGTTAAAAAAAAACAAACTTAGAATAAGAAAAAGCAAAGAGAAAAAAATGAACATCCTCACCCAGAGACAACCCCTGTTCATGATTTGGGTTCTTTCACTCGTTCAGCAAATATTAGTTAGCAATTACCATGCAATAAGCATGGTGCCAGTTACTGGGAGGTGCCGATTAAGAAGACACAATATATGACCTCAAACATCTCCTAGGGTCACGGGCTAAGAGGGCTAAGCAAGTGGGTAATTAAAATACAATCCGGTGAGTGCAGTGAGAGATGTGGGCCTGGGCCACTGGGAAAAGAGAGGGACCACTTCATGCAGGCGTGTGGTGAGGAGGCAGGGAGGGCAGGGAGGCTGCTTCGTGGGGAGGCTTTTTGGTGAGAATTCAGCACATAAAGATCCAAAAGAGGGAAGGAAGAACATCATCCCACCTCCCAGGGGCATCAGACGCGGGTGTTTTACGGCTGCTCCGATTTCCTTGCTTGGATGTTGTGTCATTTGCTCTGATAAGTTTCATGATTCCCTTTATCGACCAGACATAGTTGTTTCTAAGAAGCACTATTTCTATGACTCTGTGCCCTTATATTAAGCAGGTGCAGGTTAAGAGGTATGCTCATCACAGGGTCATGCCAAGCTACTCAGGAGGAATCGTGGTGATCTGGAAATTATAGTCAAGGGTGCATGATTCAGAATCGGTTGTTTTGTCTAATAAAAGAATATGTTGGCTTGCTGGAGGGAAAGGTAAAATTGTATGCACACACACACTCGTGCATGCACACTCACTCACACTCCTGCATGCACACTCACACACACATACACTCATGCTCACTCACACACTTAAGCGCATATGCACAGTCATGCACACACACTCATGCCTGCACACACATCCACGCACACTCGCAGAGTCATGCACTCATATGCACTCATGGTCATTTGCACACACTTATGCAGACACACACTCATGCACGTTCACACTCATACACACTTTGCACACTCATTTGTGCCCCCACTCATGCACACTCAATCACGGAATGCTCTCACGCACAGTTATGCACAATTGCACACTCATACACACTCACATACTCATACACAGTCACACTCTCTTGCATGCTCACACACTCACGCACACTCTCATACTGATGCATACTGTCGTGTGTGCACACTCACATACATGCATGCTCACACACTCATGCCTGCTCACTCATGCACACTCACACACACTCATGCTTGCTCTCACTCATGCACACTCACATGTTGCTCACACACACTCGTGCATGCTCACACACTCATGCACATTCATACTCTCATCCATATTCACACACTCACGTGCTTTCATTCACACACATGCTCTCACACACTCATGCATGTTCACATTGTCATGCACACTCACACTATGCACACTCTTACATGCACACACTCACACACATGCATCACACACACTCGTGCATGCTCACACAGTCTTGCATACTCTCACACTCATGTATGCTGTCACTGGTACACACATGCATGCTCACACACTCATGCATACTCGCACACTCACACATGCTCACACACACGCATGCACCCTCTCACAAACTCTTTCACACACATGCATACTCTCACATACTCACACATGCTCCCACATACTCATGCACACTCACGCACTCAAGCGTGCACTCATTTACCCATACATGTGTGTTGCTCTCATACACACACACACTCATGCACTCTCACACACATGCACACTCACACTCTCATACATGTTTGCATGTGCAGGCACACAACACGTGCTTCAGAAGTGTACCTTCTCCCTCCGCTCTTGCCCCTCCAGTCCCCATCCCAGTTCATCCTTTGTAATTGCCACAGTCCGTCAAGATCCTTCAGGGATCCAATCCCCAGCAAATGCCCTGTGCAGGCAGATGTTAACCAGGCTCCATTTGCGAAGGCAGAGGCAACCCCAGGGGGAAAGTGATTATGTGAGAATTCTGCAGAATACAGGGCTGTGTCTTCATAGTCATGGAGAAAGTGAGGAGAAAGGAAGAAATTTCAGTGAAACCATCTCAACTTATATTGAAACGTGGCTCCCTGAAGGCCACCCAGTCTCAGTCCCAGCTAATTTATACACAGAGGAGGTTTTACTTCAGAGCTATTTCTAATGAGAACAAGTGAATAAAACACCCACATGGATGGTCCATGGTGACCTAGCAGAGACATCCTTCCTTGCTATCAAGAAGGGAATGGATAGAAATTCTTACACTAAGAAGGGTGGGCTGCTTTGCCCACAGACACTATCAGCGTGTGGCCATGTTGGTGATAGACTGGTCTGCACTGGAGAGAGGCACACTGGCCCCGGGCAGTGCCTGGAGACAACACCGAGGTCTTCCCATCTTAGGTCCAGGGCTTCCAGTCCTCAGTACTGGGGACTTCAGAGAGGCAGGGACAGAGAATTCACGGGGGTGGGGAGGGGAAAGGTGAGGTAGGGAAGGGGAGAGGGGGAGAGAGAGAGAGAGAGGAGAAAGAGAGGAGGGAGAGAGGGAGAGAGGGAGGAGAGACAGGAGAGACAGAGACAGAGAGAGAGAGACAGAGAGAGGAGAGAGCCCCTGCTGCAGACCTGTGGACACAGACAGGAGTGCTTCACCTGAGCCACCTGCCCAGAGGACAGCGCTATGGCTAGCCAGCTCAGGGGTAAGCCCTAGCCAGAAGAAGCAAGGGTCACCCGCCTGCACACGCGAGGTTCCTGGACCAGCAGCAGCAGCGAATTCCAAGTCCCACCATAGACCTATTAAGTCAGTCCTTCTGGGGGTGGGGCCGAGGAATCTGGATTTTAAAACATACAGGGAATCCGGAAGCTGGCTGCACTTTGAGAACTTCTGTCCTTCTACATTCACAGTCTCCCCCCTTGCAGGAACCTCCCACCCCCACCCCAGCGATCAATCACCGGGCTCACCTGAGACCCCAGAGCTCCAGGAATCCTGAGTTAGGGAGGCAGGCACCTGCCCAGCCATCTGAGCTGCTGAGAGCTCCCAGGGGGTTCTGATGAGCCTCCGGGCTGGGGACCCACTGGAGTTTCTGGAACAGTTTGAAGAACGTCACAGAGGAGCACCCCCACCCCCCAACACCTCGCCTCCAGCTCACCTGCAATTCTGCCACGGTGATTTATCCCACTGGGTTAAACGCATGCTTGTTCTGATCAGACTTTATTAAAATGTAAAGTCGCTTCCGGTGGATTGATGATTGGCCCTTTGGATCACTTGTTCAGTCTGTTAATAACTAGCACGTGTCTCCTCTGTGCAGGGCGCTCAGAGAAGGGGGGTACAAGGAGCTTTGGCGGGTGGGCTCTTTTCTTCCACAGAGGACTCACACCAGAATAAGACAGCCTACCTCCAGAGGTGAGAATGCTCTTGGAGAATGTTGGGCAGAGATGGACATAAACACCAAACGGGGCAAGGTAGCCAGGTAGCTGGGCACCATGTCACACAAGGCAGATGCCATCTCTAGAGGGAGTGGGTGGCAGGCACTTCCCTGGGGCTTTCTGCCTTTTATGGATGAGTAAACTGAGGCATGAAGGCTGAGTGGCTTGCCCCGGGTCACATAGTCAGTCAAGTAGCATGGTACCCAACCACCAGGAGGTGCCACCACCTCCTTTGGTTGTAGATGGCTCTGAACTCACCCGCTCATCTCTAATCCTTCTTCAACTGTCTCAGGCAGACACAGCTACAGTCTTCACTCCATGGAGCGGGAGGGACCAGGTCCAGCCCGGGGCCCGCCATTGCCACACCGTGTCCTGGCCCCCTGTGAAGGTGGGCACCACAAGGTTCCCACACGGGGCCTGGACTCAAGGCAGGCTTGGAGTCGGGGAGGGAGCAAGGGAGGAACTTTCCAGGGAACCGTGTGGTCCTTATCACTGCGTCCTAGGGGGCATGGAGAAAGTGTTGTTACTGTCGGCTTGTCCTTCCAGACAAAAATCACCCCGTTCAAGTGCCGTGTCTTAGATGGCTGTGGAACACCTAAGGGCCAGACGCCTGTTGAGCTGTACATTCTAAGGTGGCAGGAAGCCTCCTCTCGGCCAGGCCGAGCACGTGGTGTCCAACACGGATGAGGAGAATGAGGCTGAGAGAGCTCAGGAGATTGGTCACCATCCCTGGTCAGTGGGTGGCGGTCGGATGCAGGAAGACGGTCTTCTGGTGCTAACGCCGGAGCCAGAGTCCTTAACCACTAAGCGATTGTGTCTCTCAAGACGAATGGAAATACATTAGGGCAAACGTAGAAAGCTCCCAGAAATGCCAGGCTTACAGGAATAATTCCAGAGGGACGGCGGAGGCTGAGCAGGACGCCTGGTCTCTGCTCTGTGCCAGGCGCTGACTGCAGACCTGTGCCCACTGCTGGGTTCTGTAGATTTCAGATTTTAAAAGTTGAACGAGGCACAAGCCACAGGGATGTGGTCGACCGGCTGAACTGCAAGCCTTCCGGGGTGGGGAGCTCCTTTGCTTTCCAGCCTGCGAGACCCCGAAAGGCAATCACGGGAATAATTCCAGAGGGACGGGGGAGGTTACATGAAGTCCTGACCTCAGTTCTTCACTTTCCCCACCCGCACCCTTTGCCCAGTGACTTTGCAACTCCTCCTGGGCAGGGAAGAAGAGAATCTCCCTGCGGCTGACTGTTTGACTCTGGGTTGGCTGTATGACTTTTTATTTATTTTATTCTTTTTATTTCACTTTTTTTTTTTGGAGACAGGGTCTTGCTCTATCCCCCAGGCTGAAGTGCAGTGGCGTGATCGTAGCTCTCTGCAGCCTCGAACTCTTGGGTTCAAGTGATCCCCCTGCCTCAGCCTCCTGAATTAATAGCTGGGTCTACAGGCACATGCCACCATGCCCCGTTCATCTTTTATTTATGATTATAATTTTTAAATGCAAGATCTATTGAGAGGACAGAACAGTTCCCAGAGCAGGAAGGGGACCTGAGGGGGTTGTCCTTTATTTTTATTTTAGTAGAGGTGTGGTCTTGCTATGTTGCCCAGGCTAGTCTTGAACTCCTAGGTTCTAGGGATCCTCCCACCTTGGCCTCCCAAAATGCTGGGGTTACTGCCATGAGTCACTGCCACTGGCCTGATTTTTTTGTTTTTGCTTAATGGAATGAGAAAGCAGCAATGGCAGCCAGCTCCTTGACTTGACCCAGGGCCTGTGTGTTTCCACTTGCACATGTGTGCTTGTGCGTCTGTCATTGTAGTAAGAGGAATGTGATCCACCAGCTCATGGGTCCCAGGAAAAGGACACACATCACACAGAACAGCCACCTTCGACTGCACTGAACCTGGGCAGCTGACCCAGGCCAGCCGTGTTCACGTGACAATAGATCCTGTGTCCAGTCGTTATGTTGCGAGGATCTGTGATGTCATGTGTTTGCAGCAGTATCTAAAAACCCAAAGAGCGTTCAAGCTGTGGGACACGGGCTCAGATGGACTTTTGTCACTTACTAGCTCTGGCCGTTATTTAAATTTTCTAAATCACAACATCCATTGCAACAGATAGCCACATAAAAGTATCCCATTCTTTTTTTAAAGGTGTGTGTGTGTTTCTCTGTGCTGATTAAGTGAGATGATGCTGGTGAACGCTCCCCATGGTGCCCATCAGAGGTCGTGTTAGGTTCGTTCTTATGGTGGCAGCCCTGGATCTGTTAAAGGACCCCATGGGCCGAGGTCTCTGCACCGGGAGCTGTGCCCGCCGCTCGGTTCTGTAGATTTCAGATTTTACAAGTTGAACGAGGCATGAGCCACAGGGATGTGGTCGATTGGCGAAATTAACTCCCATGTCCTGGACAGGCTCGGCCTGAGAGAGTGAGCCAGGCTGTGTGTGTGTGTGCATGCCTGTGTGTGCGTGTTTATTCTTACTGGAATGTAAGCAAACATGGAGAAGACAGTATTTCTGCTTTTCCGAGATTCCACACAACACCTTCCTCTACGTTCCCGTTCCTTGGAGTCAAGGACATTTACAAGAGCAGAAAGCAGCAGGGGTCACTGGCCTGTGCTCAGCCTTTATTTGGACACAGTTCTCGGTGCCGGGGCAAAGCAGCCCTGATCGAAGGAGCAGGACAACACGGCATCTCCAACCACTTGGGCGGCTTCTTCTTCAAGCCTTCCGGAGCGGGGAGCCCCTTTGCTTTCCAGCCTGCGAGACCCCTAAAGGCAAGCCTCACAAAAAAGGAGGAGGGATGTTGGCATTTACTGAAGCTTATAAAACCGTCAGCAAAGCAGCCCCTTGCGCTTGGATTCCCCGTGCGCTGGGTTTACAGTGCTGAAGTCAGCATCTTCACTCAGCTGAATAAATAATCTCCCTCAGTCCTGAGAGGCCTGGCGTAGGGGAGGGGTGGGGACCCAGGGACTCTTCGAGGGCCGGGACGGGTAGCCCCAGGGAAAAGGACAGACCGGCAGGGAGCAGTTTGTTGTGAATTTTTCTCAACTAGTTCTAAATTCTGTACAGTGTCATGCGTGCCATCGGTCCTTAGATATGGTCAGCCAATGACTGCAGTATTTAGAAATCTGATTGACTCTTAAGTGCATTTTCTCTCTCCCTCCCCACCCTCCCCAACATTGTTACTTTAAATTATATTATAGTTTCTGGCCAGGCACAGTGACTCAGACCTATAATCCTGGCACTCTGGGGGGCCGAGGTAGGAGTATGGCCAGAGCCCAGAAGTTCGAGACCAGGCTGGGCAACATGGCAAGATCTTGTCTCTACAAAAAATAAAAATAAAAAAAAATTAGCTGGGCATGGTGGTGTGCACCTGTAGTCCCAGCTACTTGGGAGGCTGAGGCAGAAGGCTCAGTCAAGGCTGCCATTAGCTGTCACTGCACTCCAGTCTGGTCAGCACGTGAGACCCTTAAATATGTATATATATATATAATTTTCTTTTTCTTTCAGTTATCCTAACCAGATCAGATATCTGCCTTTCCAAAAAATACTTTTTGAAAGAACCATTTAAAAGAAATAGTTGAACAAAAATCCTCACGTCCTCTTATTTCAGCAGTAGTGAGAATAGCCCAGATGCCAACCAGCATGTCCGTCTCTGCTTCCTCCCCATACCTACCTCCTCTCCGACCCCCCCCTCCATCCCCCCTTCCGTCCCCACCTCCTCTCCGAGCCCCACTCTGGGCCCCAGCTGGACAACAAGAAGGGGAAATCCCAACCCATGCAAGAGTAGTGCAGACCCCTTGGGTAGGGAAGGCCACTGTTTTGCCTTATGGAGAAGCCGGATCTGGACCAGTGCATTCACTGGTACTAGAAAGACACAACTCAGACCCTGCTCTGACTGCAGATCCCCTGCTCGGCTGTGTCCCCTTCTATCTGCCCAGTCATGGTGACCCTAAGTTTAGCACCCTAAAACTCGCACGAAGAAAATCACAGCTACGACTGGGTAGGACAATGGGTCCGCATGCAGATGTCGACGTGCTTTCCTGTTGCCAGTGGAGCAAGTTCCCTGGGCTGTGTGGAGAGTCCTCAGTGAGGGATGGGGGCTGCAGTCCACCCGGGCCCCTGGAAGGGCACAGAGTAGCCTTACAAATGCAATGCAATGCCGAGTGTGTAAGAAGTTCCTGCAGGTGTACTGACATTTTGTCTCTAGGATTAATTCCAGCAAACACTCCGCAACTCACTTGTTCTAGGTGTCTGGCCATGGATCCCTCATCCTTTGGTTTCCAAGGATGGCTTAGCTTCCTGTCTTAAGCTCATGGTGCCACGACCCACGTAGGACACACTCTCTAATATTTTCTTCCTGTCCCTTCAAGGGCAAACTGGAAATGCAGAACACCTGTGTCATTTAAACCCAGACAAGAGGAGAGTGACGGGTGCAGTGGTAGGGGCTGATCAGACGCCATGAAGAGTGACAAGAAATAAAATCTGTGATTCGTGCATAAAAATTACGCAGGAATCCATTCAGGCATGGTGGCTCATGCCTGTGATCCCAGCACTTTGGGAGGTCAAGGCGAAAGGATCACTTGAGCCCAAGAGTTGGAGACCATCTAGGCAACACGCCGAGACCTTGTTTCTACAAAACATCAAAAAATTAGTCAGGTGTGGTGGTGAACACCTCCTGTAGTCCCAGCTACTTGGGGGGCTGAGACGGGAGGATCACTTGAGCACAGGAGGTGGAGGCTGCAGCAAGCCACTGTACTCCAGCCTGGGTGACAGAGTGAGATTTAAAAAAAAAAAATTACTTAGGAATTATTCAAAGCAAGATATCAGCAAATCCAAAGTAATCAATATGAACAGAGTACAATAACCCTGGCTTGAAACAGAAGAATTATTCTTAAATAGTCTAATGTCATAGGCTCAAAAAAATAAAACTCTTGTAATTGCAAAATGAAATCATCTCAGAATTTTTGTCAGTTCAGTGACACTTCCCTGTTGCTGAACAGAGAACAATACAATTAATAAGTGATCAGGCCAGGCCTGGTGGTTCACACCTATAATCTCAGCACTATGGGAGACTGAGGTGAGAGGATTGCCTGAGCCCATGGGTTTGAGACCAGCCTGGGCAACTTGGTGAGACCTCATCTCTACAATAAAAAAAAAAAAAAATTAGACAGGCACGGTGGCGTGCCTGTAGTTCTAGCTACTTGGAAGACTGAGGCAGAAGGATCACCTGAGCCCAGCAAGTCGAGGCTGTGGTGCCAGTGAGCATACCACTGCACTCCAGCCTGGGCAACAGAGTGACACTTTGACTCAAAAATAAATAAAAATAAATAAAATAAATGATCGAAGGAATTTTAAAAACTTTTTAAATCGTAATTTTCACTTCTAATGATAGTGCATTTCTGAGTCAGGAGGATAAGGATATCTTTGAGTCATGAAACTCAACATCAATTAAAAAGAATTTATTTGCTAATCCCCTCTGAAGTCATAAGGAACTATTTAGTGAAGACCATGTCCTATCGTATTTCAAAGAAATAAATCTTACACGAGGAAAATGCTCAAGCATATATGTACATGTTCAGCTTTGAACTTCCAAAGAGCAGATTGGAAATTATATTAATAGTAACTCTCAGTTGGGAGTAACTGGTAAGCTGGTTTCCAATTATTTAACACAACTGGAGAAGATGCTTAGTCCTTCCTGCCTTAGCTTTACTTAATGCAGTGCTATTTTCAATCTATTTTCAAGCTAAAGTCACCCTAGGAAATTGGCTTGTTGTTGTACTGATTACCTAGGAAGAAAAAAAATCTCTGAAACTTGCTTGATTAAAAATTCCATCACTTAAAATTGACTACAGCATTAATTGAATTCACTTTAGGGATTTGTTGAAAGGTGAAAGTATTCAAATTCTGTATTAGAATACAGGTCGGCAAAATAATACCAAATTGTTTTTGGTTTTCTTGGAACAGAAATTCTAGGTTTGAAACCCTTTAAAAAATTACCCATTCCGTGTTAAACCAAGATGGAAAGTCTTCCGGTCAATTAAGTTCTTTGTGCTGCGATTCTATAATCAAAAATCTTGTATTTTATATTTTGGATAATATCTGGGTATGAGACTGAATCAATGATATATGTTAATGGCAAGTAGGAGATGGAAAAACGTTTCAGATGCTAACTAACCTTATTTTCCAGCTTGAATTCTACAAAGCATTTTACTCCAGGCAAACCTGTGTTTTAACATTCTAATTTCCCCGGAACCATACATTATGAAACAAATCAGGAAAACGAATGTCTTCGATTTCATATCGTTTACTTGACTCCTGCAAGCCACAAGTTCATGGAGACGACACCAGTTCCAGGGTAGTTATGGTTTCCACGCTCCAACAGTTTTATTTTATTGAGCCTGTAGCCCTAAGACAAGGCACTGCGTTCACATAAATTTCAGCAAGTATCTCCCAAACATACTGTTTTTATCTGCATTTCAAATTGTTTTGGAGTTAGGCCATGTTGTGCAATTACATTTCTAAAAAATTCACAAGCTTTTTCTGCAGCTTCCTAGTCTAAATATTTTTTTTCACCAAGCGTATCTTGCATGGAATACACTTGTCCCAGTTTTAAAATACCATCCTCGAGAAAGCACACATGGCCAACCAGTCAACTGCACTCCCTAATGTAAACCTTTTGCTTGTGCCAGAGACCAGAGACACTCTGATAGTTGACGGAAAGCCCTGCGTGTCGAACTCTGCTTGGCTACAGCTAATTCAGACACACACAGACCATGAGCCTGATAATGTTGACATTTTCCAAGAGCCCCGTGCGCCACCTATGACGTTCTATGTTTTCACATATTTTTTAATTTGGCTTTCACGATGACTGCGATAAAGTAGGTGTTCTGCTTTCAGGACAAAGCAAGTGAATCCAAAGTTAAGTAACTTGCCCACCATCAAAAGCTAATAAGACACAGAGTCAGGCTCAAGGCTTCATCTTCAACCTGAAGTCCTTCGTGCCACAATGACCACCTCAAAATGAGGACTCACCTAGGGAACATTCTTACCGGATCTTGATGCCAGGGAAAGTGAACCAGACATTAGTGTAGACTTTCATCAGACTTCCTCATTCCACCCTGTTTGTTTGTTTGTTTGTTTTAGAGTCTCGCTCTGTCGCCCAGGTTGGAGTGCATTGGTTCAATCACAGCTCACCTTGGCCTCAACCTCCTAGGCTTTAGCAGTTCTCCCGCCTCTGTCTCCTGAGTAGCTGAGACTACAGTCACATGCAGCCATACCCAGCTTATTGTTGTATTTTTTTATAGAGACGAGGTCTCTCTATGTTGCCCAGGTTGGTCTCAAACTCCTGGCCTCAAGCGGTCCTCCCACTTCAGCCTTCCAAAGTGCTGAGATTCCAGGCGTGAGTCTTCATGCTCAATCTCCACCTCTTTCAGGGCACACAGATATTTAACTCATTTAGAGTCCATTCACACTACTCCTGTTTGCTTTCCATTACACCTAATTTGAAACACGTTAGCTTCTATCACAACATGCTGTGCAGCTCTCCTAAGTCTACTGCATCGAGATTCTTTTTTTTTTTTTCTTTTTTTCTGAGTTGGAGTCTCACTCTGTTGCCCAGACTGGAGTGCAGTGGCCGCTCCCGGCCACCGCAGCCTCGACCTGCGGGGCTCTGGCGATCCTTCTGCCTCAGCCTTCCAAGGAGCTGGAACTACAGGTGCATGCTACCATGCCCGGCTAATTTTTTTGATTTATTGTAGAGATGAGGTCTCGCTAAGTTGCCTGGGCGGGTCTCGAACCCACGGGCTCAGGTAATCCACTCACCTCGGCCTCCCAAAGTGTGGAGCCACTGGCTGAGCCACTGAGCCCGGCCTGCATCGAGATTCTTGACCGCTTTCGTTCACTGCAGCCTCTTTCTTCCCACTCCATTTCGTTCCGTTTGCTCCTATGCACCCAGGTTTCTCTCTTGAATTCTCTTCTTTCCTGTTAGTAATTTTCCTCTTCTTAAGCACGTTCCATTTTTTTTTTTCTGGGTTCCTTCCACATCAACCTCCTGCCTAGACCCCATTCCCGTAGAATGAGGGGAATTTTCTTTATTAAAAAAACACAAACAGTTATGCAAACAGGCAGTCATAATTTTTCCTAGCACCAGAGCACTCGGCTTGATCCCGGGTCTTCTTACGGCTGACTGCTCTTCCCAGCTGCTGATTTTAAAAATATTTTAGTAATGAATTTTCCAGTTGGTTAGGTTCTGGATTAATAGCAGTTTATGCTAAAATTCTAATTTTCGAAGAGGAAAGTGAGACTGGTGGGATAAGAATCCTCCCTGAGTTTGTATAAATCATCAGTATTGGCAGAGGAAGCAAGAATCTGGGCGTTTTCGTTATCTGAATGTGAGCTGGTGGGTGGTTGGTAGCCCCTTGTAGAAGTCCCACCAGTCTTTTTTTTTTTTTGAGTTGGAGTCTCACTCCGTCGCCCAGACTGGAGGGCAGTGGCCGCTCCCGGCCACCGCAGCCTCGACCTGCTGGGCTCCGGCGATCCTTCCGCCTCAGCTGTCCAAGTAGCTGGAACTACAGGCGCGTGCTACCACGCCTGGCTCATTTTGATTTATGGTAGAGATGAGGTCTCGCCAAGTTGCTCAGGCGGGTCTCGAACCCGCAGGCTCGGGCAATTCACTCACCTCGGCCTCCCAAAGCGCGGGATTACAGGCTGAGCCATCAAGCCCAGCCCCACCAGTCTTCTAAGCTGAGGTCTACATAGAGGGTGAGGTGAGGGGGCGGTGTGTCACCTAGAATCTGGGTCGGGCTTCATGACACTGACAGATGCCTGCCCGACGGCTCGAGACCCCTTTCTGGGATATGTTACTTAGCTTGGAACTGTGTGAACTAAGCCCCAACCTGAAACACAGGCAGCATGATTATGTTCAGTGATTCAACATGTTCTTTGGAGAACTCACCAAGGGGTGAGCTGTGCCTTCCAGAGCTTATGGTCGACAGACTAGACAAGCACTGCTGGAGACAGGAAATGATTTCCTTTCAAAGCAGAGGGAAGTGGGGTAGTGTGGAGTTCCCGGGTTCTACTAGCTACATGTTCTCAGGCATGTCCTGCATCTCCTGGACCTTCAATTTCCTTGTCTTTAAAATGGGTATGAGAATAGATTCTCTAGGTGGTGGTGTCGTGGTCACAAAATGAAATCCTATGCGTAGAGCCGCGACTGGCACGGCTTAAGCCTTCCTGAATGTTCGCTCCTGTGGTAAGGAATTGTCTACAAATGTGAATGATTGATCAACATCTGCTTCCCTGCCTTTTGTCCAGTGTGATCTATCACTATTGCCCAAGGGGGAAAAAAAAGATTGGCTGATTAAACTTGGGATAACACTTTTGGTTGAGCAGATTCGTAAGGAGTCGTTTCATACTGGCAATATTTTATTTCTGGTTTATGGCTGCTTTAGTCTGTGTTAGAATCCATCTTGGAACAGAGTGCCATGGGCTTCAGATGGATCTGGAAACTTTTGTGTGGAGCTGGGCACTGGATTAGAAGTTCAGAAGGAAGAAGGAATCTGAATTATTTCTTCATGACCAAATCGTGTTCATAAGTACCCACTTCTTCCTGGCAGTTAATCTCTATTTGTTTCTCACCTTAAGATAGACTGAAGGTCTTAGGGCAACACGTCCTTATTGGAAAAGGAGGGGAACTAATAATGCCTTACCATTTTCCAGCATTTTCTTTTATTTTGTTTCAATAAAATATACATATATAATAAAATATATTATTTTAGCCATTTTTAAGTGAACAATTCAATGACATGAAGTGCATTCACATTGTTATGCAACCATCACCACCATCCGGCTATCACTATCATCCATCTAGCTGTCACCGCCATCTGACCATCACCACCCTCCGACCATCACAGCCATACAACCACACCACCATACGACCATCACCACCATCTGACCATCACCGCCATGCGACCTTCACCACCCTACAACCATCACCACCATCCACCTGCAGAATTTTCACATCATTCCAAACTGAAACTCTGCCCCATCAAACACGAACTCTTCCTGTTCCTTCTCCACCCAGTCCCTGGCAACCACCATTTTACTTCCTGTGTGAATCAATTTGACTCATCTAGGTACCTAATACAAATAGAATCAAGCAGTATTTATCTTTCTGTGTCTGACTTATAACAATGAGCATAACATCCTCAAGATCCAGCCATCTTGTAGCAGGTGTCAGAATGTCCTTCCTTTTTAAGGCTAATAATATTCCATTGTACGTATACATCACATTTTGTTTATCTGCTCATCCATCGCTGGTCACCTGGGCTGCTCCCATCTTTTGGTTACCATTTATTTCTTAAAGCCATAGATACAATTATTTCCATTTTATAGATGACAAAACAGAGACTCAGAACGACCACTTGTTCAAAATTATGTTGCTAATGCCAGAAACCACACCAGTCCCCGTTCGGTGCCAAAGCCCAGGTCTCTCATCACTTTGCATCTCCTCACTCTACCTCCCTCTGCCTGTTCTCTGGGAACCCTGGACTATGCCCTGAGGCGGTAACCCTAATCCAGTCATGGAGAGGCCTTGCAATGTTAATTTTTTTAGTGTTGATTGTGCTTGTGCCCATTTCCAGGTAAACCAACCTTTCGCTTAGAGCTGTCAGATAAAAGTGGCTTGTTTTCTGTGTGACTCATTCACTCACTCATTCATTCATTCATTCATTCAGCAGACGTGACATACACACTAAGGCTACAGGAATGAATAAGACATGATCTCCATCCCTGAGTAGCTCACAGTCCAGCTGACCCCCGGAGTTTCTCAGTCACAGCACTGCTGGCATTCGGGCTGGATCACGCTTTGTCGTGAGGGCTGTCCTGTGCCTCGCGAGGTGCTGAGCGGCATCCCCGGCCGAGACCCCGTCCCCTGCCCATTCGTGAGAATCAAAGATATCTCTGGATGTTGCCAAATGTCCCTTGAGGGACCAGATTTCCCCCAGCTGAGAATCAGTGAGTGGAGGACACTGATAAGTAAGAACCCAAGTGTGTCCTGTGTGATATACATGAGGAGAGATGTGTGTGCCAGAGGCCTGGAGAGGCTGCATCTGGTTAGTATCACGGACCAGCAAAGGCTTCCAAAGGAGAAGCCTCAAGGAAGTCACCGCCTTAAGTATTTGCTTCCTATCAAGGAAATGAAGAACACACTGTGAAATACGTGTAATAGCCTGCCATTTGTGTTTGGCCTGTCACCATATGCTGAGCTGTGTTTTTTTGTTTTTTGTCTTTAGTGACAGAGTCTGGCCCTGTCACCCAGGCTGGAATACAGTGGCATGATCGTAGCTCGCTGCAGCCTCAGACTCCTGGGCTCAAACGATCTTCCTGACGCAGCCTCTCAAATAGCTGGAACTATGGGCACATGCCACCATGCCCAACTAATATTTTTTAATTCTTTCATAGAGATATGGCCTCGCTATGGTGACTAGGTTGATCTCTCAAACTCCTGGCCTCAAATGATCCTCCTGCCTTGGTCTCCCAAAGTGCTGGGATTATAGACGAGAGCCACTGTGTTTAGCTATGAGCTATGTTTTAGTATATTTCACCTTCACCTGTATGTTCTAACACCAACTCTCTAGGCACCAAGTGGGCGTCCTACAATTTATCCAATGCCAACACTAAACACTCCAAGTTAGCATAAACTCCACGTTAAGGGCACAGTCCCACCCAACTCTAGACACCGGCAGAAGTGTCGCACATTCCCAAGCAGGCCCCGCTTCTGCCAGTTCAACCACAAATATGGAGGTTTCCCTCACTCCCCCCTTCAGACTTGATAATTTGCCAGAACGCCACACAGATCTCACTGAAAGTGCTATGTTTGCCATTATCGTTTTATTATGATAGTTTTATCAGGAACACCCAAGTGGAAGGGATACATAGGCAGGGAGGAGTGCAGGGCCTTCTGTCCTTGACCCTGGCTGGAGTCAGGAAGCACCAGTCTCTTAGTACATGGCTATGTTAGCCCTCAGGAAGTCCTTCGTGTCTCAGTGCACAGAGTTTTTATGGAAGTTTTATTATATAGGCATGATTGATTACATTATTGCTCGTTATTGAGCCAACTCAGTCTCTAGCCTCTCCACCTTCCCCTGATGTCAGTGTTTGGGACAGAGACTTCCAACCCTTTATTCTTGTGTTTGTTTTTTTCGGACATGACCAAAATCTCTTAAACCGATCAAAGGTTGGGTGCAGTGGCTCACTTTGGGAGGTTAAGGCAGGAGGATTGTTTGAGCCCAGGAGTTCAAGACCAACCTAGGCAACATAGTGAGACTCCTGACTCTACAAAAAGTCAAAAAATTAGCTGGGTGTGGTGGCATATGCCAGCAGTCCCAGTTACTCGCAAGGCTGAGGTGGGAGGATCACCTGAGCCCAGGAGATCGAGGCTGTAGTGAGCCATGATCATGCCACTGCACCCAGTCTGGGTGACAGAGTGAGACTCAGACTCAAAAAAAAGAGAGAGAACCTAGCTAAGCGCCACCAAGTCACCTCATTAGCACCAACTCAGATGTAGCCTGGTTGCAAGGGGCTCCTTCAATGACAAAAGACCCTCCTATCACACAGGAAATTCCAAGAATTGTTGAAGCTCTCTGCTAGGAAGCAGTGACAAAGACCAATTTTTAAAAAAATTCTGCCGCAGCTCCAACAGAGGAAAACCCCATGTTCTTCTCACAGTCAAGATTCTGAAGAAAGCAGAGGCAATGGAGCCACAGGGAGTAGGTTGCACAGACAGCCGCCCCCATGGAAGCATCTCCCTCAGTGAAGTGTAGGTTTTCGGCTGCTTGACCATCTTCTCTCTCTGGTGGCCAGAGAGTAACAGACGCCACGTCAACAGATGATTTCTCTTCCCGATCCAAATGGCCACTGCAGTCGTGGTTCGCTTTGGGGTTTGCTGGAAGAAAATATGAACGAAAAAAATAGAATCTCAGGGTCCCAAACTCACAATGCCAAAGAGATAGCGAAGCTTGGGAACTGAGTCGGCAAAACAACAAGCAAAACCGCAACAACAAAAAATGGTCTTCCTTTTGTCCCCAAACAGATAGCTACAATTTCTTGTGTGTGTGTGTGTGTGTGTGTGTGTGTGTGTGTGTGTGTGTGTGTGTGTGTGTGTGAGAGAGAGAGAGAGAGAGAGAGAGAGAAAGAGAGAGAAAGCAGGTTTATCGAGAGGACAGAAAAGCTCCCACAGTGGGAGGGGACCTGAAGGGGTTACCCCCGATAGCTGTAATTTCACATGCTTACTTTAGCTTATGTAAAATGTAGATACACTGAGTGCAAAATGAACGCATCGTTGGCTTTCCCACTCCCTCTGTCTTCTCTCTAAAATGTAGGTTCAGTGATCAGAGCCTCACAAGAATGTAACCCCTTGCCTCATGGTCTGCCTTCTCTTCTTGTTTTTTCTCCTCCTTCTCCTCACTCTTTCTCCTGTAAATACTGAAGTCCTCAAAATCCTCTTTGGAAAAAGCAAAGGTGCGGGTCCTCCTGGGACTTGTGCTTCTTTTTCCCGGGCACATCTTCAACCTTGGCAAAATAAACCTCTACATCGATTGAGATTCGCCGTGTTCACTTTTTGATTTACAAAAGTCATATCTGGAACATCAAGTGGTATTTATTAGGCTATTGCTGTGAATCCAGGGAAAGGATGACCAATGATTGCAGAAGTTAAGTCAGTGACTAAATCGAGTCGGACAATATCAGAGAAGAAACCGTGAGATCTCTGAGGCGGTCCCCTCTCACTCTACGACCCGAGCATATTGTTTAAACTCTTTGGGCTTCACGTCTTTATCTGTAAACTCACATCGCAAGAGCTGTTGGGAGGATGAGCTGCAATTATAACTGGCATAAAGCACTTGCAATAACATGCAGTCCATCCGACCGAATATGTTTTCAACACGGGTGAGCGCCACCTATTATTTCTGTGTCTAATTCAGGCTCTCTATGCATGGAGGGGGCTCACTCTATCCCACGCTCCTCTGTGTGCTGTGTTGTCCTTCTGTGGGAGGAAGAATCAGGGTGGACTTCCACCATCGCTGTCCTTGGCCTCTTCCCTCTCTCCTCTGAGAACCATCCTGTCCTTGGATTCTCGGCTCTCACCTCTGATGACCATACCCTTACCTTCTGCTTCTAGCTACTCCCGCCAGCCCTGGACTCCCGCCAGCCCTGAACTCCCGCCAGCCCTGGACAACAACCGAAGGCAACTGCATTTATTCTCCCCAGTGGTGGGAGCCACACTGAATTCATCCTCCTTCTCAACGGCAGCTGTCCACCCTTCCCTTTCTCTGGCACCTTCTTCTTCCGGACACTCAGACGTGAGGCCTTCCCATGTGTCGGGCACTCAGGATTGGAGAAGAAGGAGCTGAAAGATACGAGCCTTGTCTTCAAGTCACTCAGAGCCCAGAGGCTGATAGAAAAGCCAGTGGAAGAATTCTGGGCAAGAGGTGCAGGTGTGGATGCATTCTCTCTACTAGCAAAGATAGACACAGTTCAAAGGAGGACAAAAAAAAAAAACCAAAACAAACAAACCCAAGCAAAATAAAATAAAATAAAATAATAAAAAAATTTTAAAGGGAGGATTAAAAAGAAAACAAGGAGAGATGGCTTGGTTTGTTCATAAGGATGTACCTTATTAGACTGGAAATAGAATAAATCCAAAGTCAGCCAGGCTGAAGGCACAGTCTTGCTGGACTCTTGTCAGAAAGTACACAATGGGAGCTGAGATTCACTTATGTGAATTAAGGGGAATTTAAAATGTTCAGAAGGCCAGGTTCGGTGGCTCAGCCTGTAATCCCGCGCTTTGGGAGGCTGAGGTGAGTAGATTGCCCGAGCCCGTGGGTTCGAGACCCGCCTGGGCAACTTGGCGAGACCTCATCTCTACAATAAATCAAAAAATCAGCCAGGCGTGGTAGTGCGCGCCTGTAATTCCGGCTACTCGGAAGGCTGAGGCGGAAGAATCGCTGGAGCCCAACAAGTGAGGCTGCGGTGGCCGGGAGCGGCCACTGCACTCCAGTCTGGGCGACAGAGTGAGACTCCAACTCAAAAAAAATAAAATAAAATAAATAAATAAATAAAAATAAGTAAATAAATAAAATGTTCAGAAGTAGAAGTAAGCTCCTATTTGGAGTTGAGGGCTAGTATGGGGCTATCCACCCTTGAAGTCATGTGGGTTAGTGGTGCTACTAGGACCTGACACCCACCAATCCACTGTCTGACTGATCCATTTTAAGATGGATGGACTTAGCCCAAGAGTCTAGGGGATCCCTCCATTGTCTGGGAGGCAAGGGAGGAGCCCCAAGGATTTCCAGTTCTAGTAGGAGAGAAATAGGCAGAGAGACGGGCAGGGACAGAAAGATGTGATCTCCCCTGTAGGGTGGAGGTGGCTTCCAACTTCTGATTCCAGAGCCGTCTGAGTGATAGAATGTCTGGACAGGTGCTGGGTCTAGACTCTAGCTAAACACCACCCGTGACGGGCGACTTCACCTCACACCTCAACTTCCACTCGCTATCTTCGCTGGCTTGAAGACACAGAACACACAGAAATGACACAAACAAATAAGAAAAACTTAAGGAATGAGATGCCCTGCAAAGCCAAACCGATAATTAGAGTAAACTCAAAGAAGGGCCCCGGAAGCAGAGATGGGTAAACCATGCCCTGGCAGTTGCTGTGGCTACCTCTGGGCATACCTGCTTGGTGGGCCAGAGGAGAGGGAGCAGTTTGTCTCCCTCTCTTCTCCCAATGCTAAACCTAGGATATGTGTGTGTGTGTGTGTGTGTGTGTGTGTACATGTGCAAGCACATTCTAGGGAAGAGAGAAGTGGATCATGTGAGTGCATCTGGTGAGTGTAATTGTCCCAACCATTATAAAGGAATATTAACAAAGGGTGACACAGTTGCCAGTGCTCAAAGAAGCAGGGCCAGCAGATTAACAGTAATCTCTGGAACTAATTGGCCTGTTTTGCCTTGGCTTGATGTCACCTTCCCCGCCTGTTCTCTGTAGGTGGAGAAAACACTTTGGCCCCCTCACCAGCATAAATCTCTAAGAAAGTCCAGTGAAAGAGGAACAGGAAGGAGAGGCTGTTATTACATTTCCCTTAAGCTCATGCACTGATTTCTTTTAAGCCCGTTTCACTTCTTGGAAACGCCTCTGGGAGCTGAGTGCAGGGGGTCTACCAGTTGTCCCGCCCCTCCTTTGGGATCAAGATCTGCATTTTTCTTGAGGTTGGGCTCTGTCTGCCAGAGACCCTTGCAAGGAGACTGAATTCCTTGTGACATTTCACTCCTCCATTCCCACCACTTCATTCTCACTTTGAACACCTGAGCACCGAGATGACTTTAACATGCTTGCAGCAGAGGATGCAGAATAATCTCTTACCCAGAGTTTCAAAAGCCCCCAACCTCAGCCCTAATCCACGGTGCATTTAGCACCTGGCCACAGCCCGTTCTTGGGACACATGGATATTTGGTATTGCAGAAAAATCAGAGGGCCGAGAATCCAAAGACTGGATTTCTAGTCCTACCGTTGCCACTTTGCCAGCTTTGGGAGCCTCAGAGAAGCCCATGACTTCTCTGAGTCTTGATTTCTCCATCTGTAGTGAAAAAGCTTCAGCAGGAATGTCATTTTCTGCCCTGACGCCCTATCTTTCTGACATCTGGAGCTCAACCAGGTATTGGAAAGGTTGTGGGAAATGCAAATGGCTCAAGAGCCATGGAAACAGTGAGTTTTGTCACCTCTGGGGTTGCAAGGTGGGTGGTCACTCAGTGTCCTATGGACCACAGTGGAACTAGGCCCTGACCCTAACCCTAACCCTAACCCTAAAGGAAAAGGATGCAGGCTGCCAAAACTGGGAAGACTTCAGGTGGGGGTGGAGGGTGGCTAGAGAGATGGGAAAAGAAAAACTGGTGAAACCTTCACTCCGCCTCGGAGCGAAGTGCCACGGGCGAGGCGGAGGCTGAGGACACCCACGGCCGGCCCCTCCAGGCAGCATTGCGGCTCCAGGTGGCTCCCAGGGTGCGGCCACCCCGGATCTTTCACCTTGGAGGGAGTGGGTGATGTGATGAAGGAATGAATTTGTCGGTGCTCCCTGGTAATCTGTCCCCACACTGGAGTCAGTAACTGCATGTGACGTGTGGCTTCGGACAAGGCTAGTGTGTCTCAATTTGACCCGTCTTTGAGAAATGCATTGTGAGTCTGTGAGAGACTGGCATGCCCTTTTGCATTTATGTCTACAAGCAGGGTCTTCCTTCCTTTTCCACGTCTTCCTCTCCTACTTTTCTGCTTCCTTTGTTCCTTCTTTCTTTCCTTCCTTCCTCTCTTTCTTTCTCTCTCTCTGGTTCTTTCCTTTTCTTCTTTTCTTTCTTCCCTCCTCCTTCATTTTTTCTTTTCTTCTTCCCTTCCTTACTTCCTTCTTTGTTCTTTTCTCCCTTTCTTACTTCTGTTTTCCTCCCAACCCCCTCCCTCCCTCCCATCCGCCTTCCCACCCCCTCTTTCTTTCTTTCCTTCTTTCTTTCTTTCTTTCTTTCTTTCTTTCTTTCTTTCTTTCTTTCTTTCTTTCTTTCTTCTTTCTTTCTCTTCCTCTTCCCCTCCCTTCCTTCTTATTTTCATTCTTTTTACCTAAAACCAAATCATTCCCTCATAGCCAATCTCAGTCAGCAGCTACTTTGGAGATTGCCTGGCCAGATGCGTGTATGTCTCCTTTTAATAAAACCAACAGAAGGGAGTGAGTCACCCCCCGACACAGGCAGAGCCTAGAGGACAGGCTGCCCGCGGACATGGAGCTTCTGCCTACAAAGAGGGTCTGGTTTCAACCCTGGCAGTCAGGGAAGCTGGCAGTGTCCCTGCTTTGGGAAAGTGGCCACCTGCTTGGTTCTCATGATTCTCTGATCAGTGACATCAAAGTGCCACCGTGTGAAAGGCTTAAAAGAGGAGACCTCTCTGTGGAGGGTCTCCTGAGGGGGAGAGTATGACGTCACTCTCTAAATCTTCCCACTGTGTCGGGTTTCCACAGCTCTGTTTCTTATTATTCACGTTGGAGCTGACTGCCTAATCCCACAGGCTGGGGAGAAGGACCCGTTTTCTGTAAGTTACATAAATGAGCTCCCGTGGTTTGCAGGAAAAGATAGTATGATTTTCCTCTTTGTCTTTTGGGGATCTATATTGGGCAGGGTTCTCCAGAAAAACAGAACCCATAGGATTGTGTGTGTAAGTGCACATGTGTGTATATTATATATACACACGTATATGTGTGTGTGTGTATGTAAGAAAATTTATTATAAAGAAAATTGGCTCGCACGATCGCAGAGGTCCCAACTCTGCAGTCAACAGGCTGGGGACTAAAGAGAGCTGCTGTGTAGTTAGACTCTGAAGACTGGCAGCCTTGGGCCCCAAGAAGGGCTGATGCTTCCGTTTGACTCTGAAGGCAAGAAAAATCCATTGTCTCAGCTCGAAGGCAGAGACAGAGAATCCTTTCCTACTCAGCCTTTTGGTTCTATTCAGGTCTTCGACTGACTGGATGAGGATCACCCACATAAGAAGGGCAAGGTGTTGTACTCAGCTTGTCGATTCAAATGCCCATCTCATCCAAAACACCTTTGCAGACACATGCAGAATACTCTTTGGCCAAATATCTGGGCAGCCCATGGCCCAGTCAAGTTGATGCATGAAATGAACCATCACAGAACCCATGCTTAAGTAAATTAACTAGAGGCTGAGGGCACACTTTCTTTGTCTCATCTCCCTCCGAACCAAGGGCTGTTGAGACTGGAGTGCTGGAGTGCTTGCAAACTCTAAGCCAGGGCCTTCCTCAGAGCAGAGGGGATGACTGAGAAGACATATAGATGGCAGGGATTGCCACAGCTGCCCATGCAGGAGGAGGCCTAGGCAATGCTCTCTGGACTTTCAGCCCATCTGTATTTGGGGGAAGGGCTCCCTAAAATCTATTTTACCAGGTCTAACCCCTGGATCCTGGTCCTCCTGCTTCCCTGCTGTCTCAGATTCCAACTCCCTCCCACCCCCAGCAGCTCTGGCTTCAGCCCCAGGTAGACTCTTCTGCGTTCACTGGGGTTGGATCATCCCACCCACTGTCCTCTGATAACTCACTCACTCCTGGGCTAACAAACACTCTTTAAAATCTCACTCCTTCCCAGACACCTTGTGCCCGGAAGGTCAATTCCTATATGCCCAAGCTTCAAAAGAGAAAAAAAAAAAGGGTATGAGACCGAAAGATACTTGCTAAATTTAGATTTGAGGGAAGGAGGCTGGATTTGATGCTAAATTCTGTTTCGGATTTGACCCGTGTCATCACACCTTTTAACACAAATAAGATGTGTGTGTGTGTGTGTGTGTGTGTGTGTGTGTGTGTGTGTTTGTATGTGAGTAAATAAATGTCCTGGTACAAACTCAAGTTCTCATTGATTCTTATGGCTTACTCAAGCCATTTGTCCGTGTATTAACATATTCAATTTTCTCTTATTCCTTGTATTTATTTCCTATGGCACTAAGCCCCACCTATGGAAATATGGATTGCGTTAAGAAGTTCCCCTTCCTGTCAATTCCAACCCCTGTGGCAGACAGAAGGCTGCTATTAATCCAGGCCAAGTTTGCCTCCCGTAATTGGTAATAAAACCAAACACGACTGGTTTTTAATCATTGTCCCTTATTATTATTGTTATTACTATTAATTTTTAAAACATGCACAAAGAACAGGCAGCCCGAGAAGTGAAAAAAGTTAATGGAATTTTTCATTTCAAAGAGGCACCTGGGGCCTAGCATCTTCAAGCTGCACTAAAGAGGACGAGGAATCAGAGCAATTGTCACTCTCTCCAAGTGAATGGGGGAACATGAAATCTGTCTGAGAGAAAGACCAATGTTATTTTTATATTATTAGACACAATTATGAGAAGCCACAAAAAGGGGGAAAAAACACACACTTCTGTATTCAAATGGAAATAAGTACCTCATTAGTAAGAGAGGCTCCAGGTTATGTTACCATGTGACCTTTTGTTCAAACATGATGTCTGAAATTTGCATAAGTAGTCAGCTGTGTATATCTCAGGGCTATTGAAATGCTATGACTCACCAATCCCGGCAGCTTCATAAACAGTGTTTTTCTCCTTTTCTGGCGCCCTTGTTTTCACAGAAACACAGCTGTACAGCGCTGGCAGCCAGAGAGTAAGAGGGAGCCCATAATAAATGAGCCGTCTTGCGCCATGTTTGTGATTTCATCTCAAAGGGGTGCAAAAAGCCACGCGGTGCTGAGAGGCTGCAAATGGACTGACCCATCTGGAAGTCCACTTGGCAACAGTGGGCTCCTTCTTCAATGCAATCTCAGCGGTCATCAGAACTCTCGTTTGAAGTAGCCAAGAAGGGTGGAGGTAGGAGGGAAGGCTCAGAAGCCTGCTTGCACTTCAGTGGGACTCACATCGTAATTCTCTGCAATACGTAAGAATCCGTCAGAAACACATGGGATACGTTTCATTGAAACCCCCAAATGGAATTAGAAAGCTAGTGGGAAAGAACGGTGTTGGGGGCGTGAGGGTGTGTAGGACAAGGGAAGAACATGTTATATGGAACTCATAGAGTACAGAAGGTTCCAGAAGGAAGCGTTTGGGTTTGCCACTGGCTTGAAAAGCCTCTGGGATTTCTATCCCTACAGACATCCGATGTCAAATGAAAATCCCTCACCTGCAAGCAAGGTGAGCATTCAGCAGGTGTGTGCAGACACGGCAGGGTGTGTCACTCCTGGAAGGTTCCTTGAAGCTGCCCTCAGGGCCTGTCATCCATGAGTGTGGAAGGACCGACAGGTGTATGACCAGAGAAGCACCAGGGACACACCAGACTCCATGAATCCTGAGCATTTTCCCAGGTGAGGTAGGGTTGATGCAAGTCACTTTGGGCAGGTCCAGCATCACAGCCTCTCCTTTTGAATGAACGACAGAAGGCCTGGAGAGGAAGACTGTTCAAAGTATTGGGACAGCGTCAGCATGTCTGCCTGGATCTTTTAAAGGAACGCCTGGTAAGAGGAGGACGTGCTCGTTCTCGTCCCATTTTGTCACCAGATGTGGGTGAACGGGGATAAGTCACTCACCTCCTCTTAGGACTTTGGTCTCTTCAACGAGGAAGTGAGAGGCTGGGCGTCTTTGGTCCCTTCTGGCACTTGAGAAAGATCTCAACTGACCCAGATACAGGCAACACTGAGAAGTGATCCCTGAGACTACCTGCGCATGTGGCTGGGTTTGCTTAGGCTGGCGCAGAGGGGAGTCAGGGACTTTCATAGACAACTCGAATGATTGCGTGGGAAAACTCTGGCACTCTCAGACCACATTGTCTGGGCAGAACAGAAAAAGGAGGTTGTCGGTCTCCAGGCAAGAGCTTCGCATTTGTGGAGACCACGGCAGCAGGACCCGGGTAGCTGGAGAGATGAGCTATGCCCTGTCTGGTCTCGCCTACACACAGCAGCCCTGGGGTCCAGGGAGGAAAAGCAGTACACCCACCCGAAGTAGACAAGGACAGAGCCAAAGGCCAGGAACAGCCCACTTCCTTCCAACAAAACACGCTGCTCTTTTTCTCTTTTATTTGGTAGGTGAAGGGACGTCAACAACCACAGACTTGCCAGGGAACACAGGTGCAGTAGGACAGCTGGACTTCAGTGACCCCTCTTCCCAATGTGACAGATGATAGGGAAATTCTCCAGACCTGCATATGGAAAACGAAAACATCTGGGTTCAGAACAGCGATTTGATCTGGGCTCAGAAGAAGGACCAAGTTTTCGTAAGGAAGGATGAATTATGTTTAATAAGATTATCTACACTTGGCTAGAGGCTGTACCAGAAAAGAATGAATGCCCCTCTACACACGCAGGCCTTGTTTCAGAATCGAGGGAGCTATTTTTTCAGTCTGGTTCTTGCCATTCTCTGGTTATCTGACATTGGCAATGTCACAGAAGCATTCTCTGCCCAGTTGAAATTAAATTAAAATTTAATTAGTGGTAATATAATTATCATTAAACTGTAATAAGAGCTTCCATTTATTGAGCACTTTGCAATACTTTACATTTACTTTACATTAATTTAATCCTCTGAACAGTCCGCAAAGTAGGCGTGACGTTCTTCATTCACGGGATAGGCAGGAAATGAAGGCACAGAGCATGTAACGGACTCGCCCACGGTCACACAGCCAGAAGGTGTCAGAAGGATTTTATGTTCCATCTCCTTAACCGTAAAGCACAAGCTCTCAAGCATCACGCAGCATCACACTGCCTTTGCTATAAACTCGTTCAAGACGCAAACACAGTGGCAGCTTGTTGCAAGGGTTGATTTATGTGTCTCCAGCCTCCGGCACTACATGTGGTGATGGATTGTCTCTGTTCCAGCTACTGAACCTCTATCCTTTCTCCTGCATGCCGGCCATCTTGACCTTTTTGGTGAGACCTCGGAGAAGCATTGGCCTCTTTGAATCTCACTGTTGAGACGTAAAACGGAGAAAGGTTACCTATGTTACTTGAAGATTGGGGATAGAAGAGATGATCTCATTCTTTCTAACCCTAAGACTCATCAGAGAGCGCTGGCTGGGGAGGCATGGTGGTCTCCAAATCCACGCCCCTTTTTTCCTAAGAACGTAAACCACATCCACAATCCGGCTTTAGTTTTACTCTCTAGTCTATTGCTCTGAATCCCCATTTCCTATTTCTAGAGGAAACATGGCCAGTAGGTGTGGTGAAAAAAAAAAAATTAGGCTGGGCTTGGTAGCTCAGCCTGACATCCCAGCACTTTGGGAGGTCGAGGCGAGTGGATTGCCTTAACCCCTCAGGTTCGAGACCAGCCCAGGCAACTTGGCAAGACTTCATCTCTACAATAAATTGAAAATTAGCTGAGCATGGTAGTACGTGCCTGTAGTTCTGACTCCTTGGAAGGCTGAGGTGGAAGGATTGCTGGAGCCCAGCAGGTCGACCCTGCGGTGGCCGTGAGCATGCCACTGCACTTCATTCAGCCTGGGCAACGGGGTGAGACTCCAACTAAAAAAAAAAAAAATTAAGGTAACGAAAATAGTGACTAACATGTACTGGTTACATAGAATGTACCAGGGACTGTGCAATTTATTTTTCAATAAAAACAAAGCAAGTGTGCTCGGTGGCTCAGCCTGTAATTCTGCACCTTGGGAGGCTGAGGCGAGTGGATTGCCTGAATCCGTGGGTTCGAGACCCGCCCGGACAACTTGGTGAGACCTCATCTCTACAATAATTCAAAAATCAGCCAGGCGTGGTAGCGCATGCCTGTAGTTCCAGCTACACGGAAGGCTGAGGTGGAAGGATCGCCGGAGCCCAGCAGGGTGAGGCTGTGGTGGCTGGGAGCAGCCACTGCACTCCAGTCTGGGCGATGGAGTGAGACTCCAACTCAAAAAACCAACCAAACAAGAAACAACAAAGCAAATCAAACCAACAATGAACCCAGTCCTGTGGTCCAGGTACAAAGTGAGTCTTGCGCCCCTTCCTTCCAAGCCCCTCCCCCTCAGCCACTTCAGTCCACATTCTGACCCATGGTCTATACCACATACCACGGCACTGGGTTTATGGGCACTGAGCAGTTACGTCCTGGTGCTCCAAAACTGCATTGTCCTTTTCTCTTCATCCTTTGAAACTCATTCCCCGAGCACCAGGTTCTCAGTAGACTGATCAACAGGAAAACAACAGAGCAAAATAACTCATACTGGAGTGTTAATGGCTTATAACAGTTTAATATGCTACTCTTCCTAGAAATATTCACTCAATAAAGGAGGATACTTGTTAACTCACAGGAGTTAATGTACTAATGATATATGTGCAGATCATGGCGGAGGGGGGGTTTTGGAAGAGGGTCTTCTAGGCCCATTATACAAGATGGTGATGTCAGGATTGGTTCCAGGTTAACTGGACATATTGAAAAGATAAGGAGACCCAGAAATCCCAAGCCCATCTGGAATCAAACACACCTGGGTGATAAGGCAGGAGGTTGAGGTACAGATGGCCTGACACTGTGATGTGGAGAGACCAGGAAAAGACAACCAGAATGTGGGATGCTGTCGGGCCACCCACAGTGTAGGACCAACTCGAATCTCTGGACCTTGGTCCTCCGTCTTTGACATCAGTGGATGAGGCCAACTGGTATCTGTCACCTCTTCCAGCCCAGGTGTTCTAACCTGCCGTGCTCCCTTCCAACTCTCTGCACTAAGAGGATGACGGATGACACTCGCCCTTCTTACCCTGTGGCACCTGCCACACAGTGACATTTTTCACGACAAATTTTATTTACTAATAGGTTTGCTGCTTGTCGCTGACTAGAATGTGAGCCCTAGCAAGGTTTCATTCACCTCTGTATCCCTCAAGCCTAACATGGAAACTGCACGTAGTGAATTCCTTTTTTTTTTTTTTTTTTTACTTCTGAATTAAAATATGTTTTATTCTCTGGGAATAAGAAAAAGTCAACAAAAAATTTAAATAAGAACAAAATGTACTATTTTTCATTAATAGTTATCTAGAATAGGATCTATATCAGGTTAAAATTAAAGTATCAATTTGAACACCTTTTCTGATTGTAACTTGTAGTAATATGGTCACATATAAACTGCAAATGTTATTTTCATGCATAATTAAGCATATTTAAGTATAGAAAAATGTGTTTACAGTAAGTCAAAATTTAATATTTTTGTTGCGTTGAATTTGAAAACATTTGAAAAACGACTGCTGTACCTCAGTATGACTTGGTATTATTTTTTTTTATTAATCAATGTTTTTTATTATGGTTTTGTGGGGTACAGTTAAGGGTTAGGTGTACAATTATGTTTCATTCAGGCACCCTGTTGATAAGAGGTGTTTTACCATCCCCAGACAGATATTTGCTACTGTTAATCCCATCCCCCCCATAGTTTCCCAGTACCATCAGTCATTTTCTTATAGTATTACATTGGATGTGCAAGGTCCATTATATGAGTGAGAACATGTGATACTCGGATCTTTGTTTCTGTGAGAGGTCACTCAGTATTATAGACTCTAGTTCCATCCAGGTTGCTGCAAAATTCATGATTTTGTTCTTTTTTATGGCTGTGTAGTATTCCATCGTGTATATGTACCACATTTTTTTAATCCAGTCCTCTTTTGATGGGCAGCATGGATGTTTCCAGGTTCTTGCTATTGTGAACAACGCTGCGATAAACATACGTGTGCAGTTATCTTTTTTATAGAGTGATTTGAGTTCTTCAGGGTATATTCCCAATAGGGGGATTGCAGGGTCATATGGAAGGTCGATTTTTAGAGCTTTTAGGAATCGCCACACTGCTTTCCACAGAGGTTGCATTAGTTTACACTCCCACCAACAGTGTAGAAGTGTTCCCTTTTCACCACACCCTCTCCAGCAGCTGTTATTTTTTGACTTGTTGATAATTGCCATTCTGACTGGAGTTAGGTGGTATCTCAGTGTGGTTTTGATTTGCATCTCCCTGATGATTAGTGAGGTTGAGCATTTCTTCATGTGTTTGTTGGCTGCTCGGATGACTTCAAACTTTACTATAAAGCTACAATCATCAAAACAGCTTGGTATTGGTACAAGAACAGGCATATAGATCAATGGAACAGAATTGAGATTCCAGAAGCAAAACCTCAATTTCTCAACCAACTTATCTTCGACAAAGCCCCTACCACCTACCACTGGGTAGAGGAGAACCTACCACTGGGTAGAGGAGAACCTACCACCTACCACTGGGAAAACTGGCTGACCACAATCAGAAGATTGAAACAGGACCCCTATCTATCCCCATGCACAAAGGTTAACTCCAAATGGATCAGAGACCTAAATGTAAAACCTCAAACCATACGAAACTTAGAAAAGGAAGGAAATACCCTCATGGAAATCGGAACTGGCATCTATTCCTGAACAAAACCCGAAACCCACAGGTCATAAGAGATAAGATAGACAAGTGGGACCTCATTAAACTGACAAGCTTCTGCAAAGCCAAAGAAACCATCAAGAGAGCAGGCCCACAGACTGGGAAAAAGTATTTGCCAACTCAAGGTCTGACAAAGGCTTAATTAACATCCTGGATCTACAAGGAACTGAAACGTACTGAAAAGAAGAAAACAAACAACCCCATTATAAAATGGGCAAAAGATATGAACAGACACTTCACGTAGTGAATTCTTAACAACTGCTGGATGGATTCAGAGATGAGGAAATGAATGAATGCATGCATGCATGCAGCATCAAGGAAGAGAAGGTTGAAGGAGCGCTTGATCTTTTCTCCTCTTTAACTGCCACTATATGGCTAGAAAAGAAACAAAGAAAAAAATCACACAAAACCCTCTAGTAGACAGGAGAAGCAAATGCAGCTCTAGTGAATTACACAGGAGGCAAGTTTGGACTGGAGGGGGCAGCCTTCCACGCCTTTCTGCTGTCCCTTCCTCCCTGATAAGGTTTGGATGTTTGTCCCCTTCAAATCTCCTGTTGAAATGTGATCCCAGTGTTGGAGGCGGGGCCTGGTGGGAAGGGTTCGGCTCACAGGGCACATGCCTCATGCATGGCTTGTTGCTGCCCTCATGGTGATGGTGTGCCCTCATTCTGTTAGTTCACTTGAGAGCTGGTTGGTTAAAAGGCCCTGGCAGGCTGGGCTCAGTGGCTCAGCCTGCAATCCCAGCACTTTGGGAGACCCAGGTGAATGATTGCCTGAGCCCGCAGGTTTGAGACCAGCCCGGGCAACTTGGCGAGACCTCATCTCTATAATAAATCAAAAAATTACCCAGGCATGATTGCGCATGCCTGTGGTTCCGGCTACTTGGAAGGCTGAGGCGGAAGGATGGCCAGGACCCAGCCGGTCGATGCTGGGGTGGCCGTGAGCGTGCCACTGCCCTCCAGCCTGGGCAATGGAGTGAGACTCTCACTCGGAAAAAAAAAAAAAAGACCCTGGCAGCACCTCCTTCTCTCTTGCTTCCTCTCTCACCCTGTGACATGCCTGCTGCCTCTGCACCTTTGGCCAGGATTGCAGCTCCCTGAGGCCTCACCTGAAGCAGATGCCCACACCATGCAGAACTGTGAGCCAAATAAACCTCTTTCCTTTAATTACCCAGCCTCGGGCATTCCTCCATGGCAGCACAAAACGGACGGATACATCCTCCTGCTCCTGCATTTGATTGAAGGAAGATGTCCCTGACTTGGCCCCTCCAGATGTTTCTGGAGCCTGCACCAGACAGAGGAGCTGTGTGGAGCTCAGGACTTGGACTGTCTTCAAAAGGGTTTTGCATAGCTTGCTGGACGTGAGATTTGAAAGAGACCCGGTGACGTAGAAAAATGAATGTGAGCATTGGAGTCAGAGACCAGGCACAAATTCCAGTTGTCCCTCTTACTAGGCACATGGGATTATTTTTTCTCATCTGCAAAATGGGTTAGTAATCATTCTCCTTGGGGCTGCCATGGACTTAAAGACACGCCACCTCCAATGAGAAGCAGAGTGCACTCCGGGCCCAGATCACCTGAGTCCACACATAGCTCCGTGGCTTAAAGCCCTCTGGTCACGCACTTTAGTTTCCTCCTGGGATTACTGGGAGGATTAAGTGAGTTAAGACCCATGCTTGCATTCCTGGCACAGGAACTGCTGAATACACATTAGCCTGATTCCTCTCATGTTAGACACTTAACTTTCTGTGAGTGCTCAGTTCACGGTAGCTCTCATGACCGTTTTCTTCAGTTAAGTCCAATGGTATGAAGTATTTATCGGGGACGAGTGCTCCTCATTCCACCCTTGATTCTCGTGGTCAGGATAGTAGCATGAGGTGTGGGAACTTCCTTCTCTACCTCCCCAAACACAGAAAGGGTGTGCTCAGGCGACGTTTCTCAAGAAGCTGGCAACATGCTCTGTGAATACATATCTTCCCCTTGTTTATGCAACAACTGCAGACTGACCACAGCAACACATGCAGGGGTCAAGGGCGAGGCTGATTTTTCTGGGATTGTCTGAAGCCCATCTGTTGGGCTCGTTCTTCTATCTAAGACATTCCTGCCCTTCCACCCCCCCCCCAACTGACCCTCATTTTAATCTTGACTGACCAGCCATGTTGTAGTTCTGTTCTCCTCGGCCGACAAAGGCTGAAGAAGTCTTCTGTGTTAAGTTGGAAGGGGTACAGGGACAGGGAGGGACATGGAGACTGTAGTGCCAACTCTCTGCCCATTCTGCCTTCACATTGCTCGAGCTAGACCCAGAAAGGTCCACCCGGGACGTATTCGAGCACGGGACGTGGTCGTTCACAGGTGCTGGCTGTCACTCCGACCTCTGACCTCACTCCACATTGTTTCCATCCCTGTTTAGAAGGGTTCCTTTTTTGAAAAGGTGAAGGAGGTGGAGAAGATGAGTGAGAGCACTATGCTAGAACGTTCCCCGCCCCACATCCTCCTTCCCGATCAATCCCTTGAATTTGGCCCCAACCTACCTCACTCTTAGGCTCTCTCTCTGGGAAAAGTCCTCGCAGTGTGGAGGCTGCAGACGAGACCTGAGAGCCCTGAAGGAGGCCACACTCGTTTCAGAGCAAGCTGTGGGCAGGGTTGCTTAAAACTTCCTGGAAGATAGGCTAGGCTCGGTGGCTCAGCCTGTCATCCCGGCACTTTGGGAGGCCGAGGCAAGTGGATTGCCTGAGCCCGCGGGTTCGAGACCCACCCAGGCAACTCGGTGAGACCTCATCTCTACAATAAACCAAAAATTAGCTAGGCATGGTAGCGGGCGCCTGGAGTTACGGCTACTTGGAAGGCTGAGACGGAAGGATCGCCAGAGCCGAGCAGGTCGAGGCTGCGGTGGCCATGAGTGTGCCACTGCACTCAAACCTGGGTGACAGAGTGAGACTCTGACTCAAAAAAAAGAAAAGAAAAGAAAAAGAAAACAACGCTCAACAAACAGAATTCTAGTCACCTCTTCCAAGAAAATTACTTTACTCTTCTTGTACCAGAGCTGTGGGTGCTACAGCATGTCTATTGGAAAGTGGTAACAAATTTCCTTCGTGTTTGCTTATCTGGAAAAGACTTTATTTCTCCTTCATTTAGTTTAGCATGATGCAAAATTCTTGACTGCCATAGACAGGAACAACAGTCACTGGGCACTGCTAATGGGGGGAGATAAGGGGATAAGGAACACCCACTGGGTATCATGGTACTACCCATTGAGTACCCTGTCCACTACCAGGGGGAGGCAGGGGTCGCTAGACACCCAGACCTCGCCTGCCTGCAATTTACTTATGCAGTAAATCCTCACAAGTACTCCACAACTCTGAAATTTAATTTAATTTAATTAATAAAAACGTATTGACTGTCTTTTTTTTTTTCTTTAAGAAGATGGAAAATATATCCCAGTTTCTTCTGGTTTGTAAGTGACAACTTTGGGGGCTTTTTGTTCCCTTTCAAAAGCAGACTATCTCAATTTCCAACGACCTCGTTGGAGTATTGGATGTTACTGATGATTTGGGTAGAGACAGAACGTTCTCAGAGGAGTCTTCTGATAAGGGAGAGCTGACATCATCTATAACACAGGTGGTTGCCTCGTAGAGAGGTCCAGTGTTACTTACCAGGGGAACCCCCCACAAAACTGGAATTATCTTTTGGAGAGCAGGCCCCTTGTAGTACCGGCTTCTGGTGTGAGATAAGTGTTTCAGGAACCCACTGGCATCCGTGTACCAGCTAGCGTTGTTGTGAGAGGCCGCGTTCAACTTCAGTGAGTTTTGGTAGAGATACTTTCAACGTGTTTGCCTGCACTGTGTTGAGTGTTCAGCACTTTTTGACCAAAAACACCATGACCCGTGTCCCACCCTCCCTATCCACCTGATCTCACCCCAAGCGACCTTTATTTTCAGTTTCCCCATATGAAAAAAAGTCCTCAAAGGGAAACGTTTTGCCGATGTGGAAGAGATGAAACAAAAAACAGCAGAAGCAATAAAAGGCATCAAAATGGATGAGTTCAAAAACTCTTTTGAGCAGTGGAAAAAGCATCTTAAGAGGTGCGTTGCATCAAACAGAGAGTACTTAGAAGATGACTGAAGTTTAAACATGTAAGACTAAATATACAATTTATTATAACTAGATTTTGGGGCCAACAGCAGACACTCTCATCACTGTCCTGCCTGTTCTATCCTTCACAATGCAGTTTCCCCTTAATAAATCAACCTTTGCTAGTTCAAACAATAAAATAAAATAGATAAATAAATAAATAATAATTGATTTGGGGGTATTTTGGGGTCCCCCTCTCGTATTCCCATGTTTCGGTGTCATGTAGCCATGGAGACAGCCACGGAGACTGCCACGGAGACCTGAAGACACCTGGGTTTCACTGAAGCTGGTCTGGTCACATGCCGGACGTCCAGTTCCTAAGGTTGAATGAGTTTCCTCATCAGCAGAGAAAGGATGAGAATGAAACCTAGCTTACAGTGTCGAGGAGATGAGGATCTGCTCATTGATGCTTAGAAGAGGGCTTCACCAAGTGCTGTCACTGGGTGAATGGTGCGTATGAGGACCGTTCCATCTGCTACCCCTCAATCTTGCAGTCTTGAAGCTTTATTGGAGAGTCATCCAGAGACAACCTCGTGTCAGCTCCCTTTTGAGTAAAGAACGGGCGGCTGTGTTCCTCTGGCTGGCATTCCACAGGGTCCCGTGTACCTGGCCAGCAACTTTCAGGCCAGGGCCAGGCCTCCTCTGTCAGGTGCCTCCTCGTGGGTATGGAATGTCCCAGTGACTCAGGGCAGGTAGTGAGGAGTGGGACTTACTGTCCTCCCCCTCCCCGGCAAGTCTAAGAGTCAACCTCCCTTCCTGCCAGTGAAAATCTGCGACGTGACCATTTTTCTAAAACCAGTAAACATGACAGAAATCTTGGAAGCCATTTTTTTTTTACAGCTTAGTTGAGATAGAATTCACATAACATGCAATTCACCCATCCGAAATGTACAGTTCAATAGCACTTTATGCAATTATAGGGTTAGCATTCATCACCATAATCAATTGTAGAACATTTTTATTACCCCAGAAGGGAGCCTGTAACCCTTAGCATCACCCCAATTCCCCTTCCCCCACACCTGTCAGCCACTTATCCCTCCCTGTCTCTATACATTTGCCCATTCTGGACATTTCCCATAAATGGAATTGTTACAGCCCGATTCAACAATCGGCTGCTTCACTCACAATCAATCAAATAGGAGAGGCAGAAAGCTGGGAGAAATAAGAAGTTTTATTCTGATACCCTGGAATCAGGGAACAGGTTGTGTATCTACCAAAAACCTGTTCGTTTAAGCAGAATTTTCATCCAGTATTTATAATCAAACATGCAGTTACTTATCTTTTACCCACTGTTGACTAATAATGACTACGCGTCTTAGGATCATTACTCAGTTCTCTTCTTAATCAGTGTTTAGACCCCAAACAGTTACTGTCACAAACTGGTCCTCAGATTAGATAAATCCTGCTATTCTTCTAAGTTGCAGTGACCTTGAACAATTTGGGACTGCGCACTTTCTAATTGGTTACAGTGTTTTGCTTATTCCGGGAGTTCTGGTTCACAAGGCTTGATTAAACTTCATACATAAAATAAATACAAAGACACGAAAGAAAGCAGTTGTCACCTAGAGACAAAGGGAACAGACACATTACTGGGCTTTAGAAAGTCTCATCAGAGCCCATTTTTTTCTTTTTTTTTTTTTTGAGTTGGGGTCTCACTCTGTCGCCCAGACTGGAGTGCAGCGGCCGCTCCCGGCCACCGCAGCCTCGACCTGCTGGGCTCCGGCGATCCTTCTGCCTCAGCCTTCCAGGTAGCCGGAATCT
>NW_007252243.1:63435-71274 GCF_000164805.1 Carlito syrichta | reverse complement strand
GACTGGAGTGCAGCGGCCGCTCCTGGCCACCGCAGCCTCGACCTGCTGGGCTCCGGCGATCCTTCTGCCTCAGCCTTCCAGGTAGCCGGAATTACAGGCATGTGCTACCACGCCCAGCTGATTTTTTGATTTATTGTAGAGATGAGGTCTCGCCAAGTTGCCCAGGCGGGTCTCGAACCCGCGGGCTCAGGCAATCCACTCACCTCAGCCTCCCAAAGGCGCGGGATGACAGGCTGAGCCACCGAGCCCGGCTGAGCCCATTTCTTATCTAGGTCTGGTGGAGGCTTTTCCAGGGACGTCCAGTCTCCTCATGTGTCTCTCTCTCCTGCTTATCAGAGGGCTCAGTGAAGATGATTGTGTTCCCATCAGTACCAGCCACAGTTACTAGGTCCAAGGACAGTGAAGGGTGGACAAGGAAAGACATTCACTGTTAAGTTCAAACAATTTCTACATTTAGCTCAACTCAGCTTACTACACGTTTCCAAGTCTTTTCTAAATGACTGTTTTAATAGACCCAAAATGGCCTCTTTTCAGCCTGTAACAGAATCGCACCATATGCAGCCCTTACTGACTGGCGTCTTTTACTTAGCATACCGTTTTCAAGTCTGGTCCCTGTTGTTTAGTGCATATTAGGACTTCACTCCTTTTTATGGCTGAGTAATATCCCACCATACGGTTATACCATATTTCATTTCACCATTCACAAGTGAATGGAATCCAATTTTTAAAAACTCTTTAGTGATCAAAATGAGCAGCCCAGCCTGTGGGCTCTGTGGCCTCCATGGCCTCCATGGAGGATGGAGGGTTTGGGATTCGCGTGTGAATCTCAGGACACTGGAGCAGTCCCCTGTAGCCTATGTGAGCCCTTCTGGTGTCCAGAGGAGCAGTTTAGCCTTGGGCACGACTGAGAGGTGTTATTCTCGGACAGAGCTTCCCTCCTCTCATCTCACTGTGGCTTCCACATCCAGGAGAGCCGACTGCAGGAGAAAGAGCACAGGGCAAGTTCCATGCATCCCACTGGTTGACCGTTCCACTGAGGATGAAGAGAAGCGACCATCTGTTTTTCCGCACATGTCCCAGTAGAAGAGAACTTGCTCACATCAGAGAGAAGGTTCGTGCTTTAAAGAGTGAACCTGCTAATTGGTGTCTCCAACAATAGCCCTTGGGATGGGCCATTCTGTCAACGTGGACTCAAGGTCTGAATGGTTGATACCTTTTAGCCTAGCAAGTTCACGTCTAGGAATTTATCTCCTGGAAATCATCAGAAATCCATACTCCCTAGGTATCCCTCCTAGTTTATGGCAGAGATGTTCATCACAGGAGAAAACAAGAAGCAACCCACTAAAAGGGACTGATTCAATTAATTATGGTCGAACCAGTTTGATAGGTTATCATGTAACCGTTAAGTGAAAAAGACAGGTTGCAAAACAGTATGATCTTAAGCTTGTCATAGGAACAGTAGATATGGGCTCAAGCAGAGCAGAATGGTGATGATTTTCTCTGGATGGTGGAGCTATGTAAAGGTTTTCATTTTCCCACGTACTTTCCAGATTTCCTGAATATTTTTACTAAAACTCACAATCCAAGTGAATTCACGATCCAGAGGGAATCACAGCCTATTATAAAGAAAGAAAAAGCTTGATAGACTTAGGAATTTCTGTCCCGGCTGTCAGCTTCAGGTGAGTGACCTTGGACAAGCTGTCTCTGCCCTTCTTCGTCTGTGAAATGGGAACACAAACATGTGTCTGTTCATCATGATAGGGCTGTTGTTAAACTCAAAAGAGAAACTAAGGCAAAGGGTTTTACAAACATTAAACATGCATGCACTGTGTGTGTGTGTGTGTGTGTGTGTGTGTGTGTGCATTTTTTTTTTACAATTGTGCCTCTATTATGAGGCAGAAGAGGACTCCATTCTGGTGATAGAATTGAGATTGAGGAACCAAAACTATTTCTGCTACATTGTAGCATTATCCTGAAAGGATGCCCGCAGAGTTGTGGAATATTTTCCACTATGTGATGCCTCTTCTTCAGGGAACGCTGTTCGTTTGGGTTGTGTCCCAGGCAAAAAAAAAAAATGTTCTCTCTTTGGGTGAGGTGAGTTTTCACTCCTTAAAACATACACCTTATCTCTGACGTGAGCATTTTCTCTTCTACTGAGAAATGTGCGGAAAAACAGAATGCTACTTCTCTTTGTCTTCAATGGAATATTCCACCAGTAGGATGAATGGACGTTTCCTTTCTGGAGTTGCCCATGTTTAACGGGTAATTTGGATCCAGTCTTAGAGCATAAGGAAGCATAAATTATAACCAAAATGAGACCACTGGAGACAATGAAAGAAGCTGCTATTATAAAAAAAAAGCTGAGAGGGAGAAACATTTGGGGAATGGAAATTAGGGCAGGTTTTGAAATATTTTCAAAGCCGTTCACCACCATCTGTTAGGAGTCTATGCTGCTATGGATTTATTGTTTCCTATCGATAAAATCCTCTGGTTTTGGAAAGCAAATTTGGTAACAGGTGATTAAACTTCCTTTTTAATGGCAAAAAGGTAAAGCAGAGACGTGGTATCACAGGCTTGGAACCAGAATTGTGGTACGCTTAAATGCTTCTGCCTGCATGTTTTAAAGAGGTGGAAGGGCCTTTGGAAGCTCATGTTCATACTAAAACCTGTCCCACTTCTGTGTTTATTCGCCAGGAGCGGCACCGCCACAGATGACACAGCTGCTTAGGAAGAAGGTGACACAACGGGACAACACTCTGCGGTGATGCCATTTACCCTGGGCATCTTGCGAGATCACATGGTGGCTCAATCCTTCTTGAAGTTCCTAAAAATGGAGCCATTGAGCATTTGGATCCATTTCTCAGATTACGGAGTTACAAAAAACAAAATCTGTAAACAGAATGAATCAGACAGTGTTGTGAAAATGGAAATCAAAAAAGAAAACAAGGACTGTCTTTCAACAAAATGTTGGCTTGGTTGAAGTCTTAGAGATCAATGAGTGAGCTGGGCGTGGTGGCTCATGCCTGTAATTCTAGCCCTTTGAGAAGCAGAAGTGAGAGGACTGCCTGAGCCCAGGGGTTTGAGACCAACCTGGGCAACATAGCAAGACCTTATCTTTACAAAAAAAAAAAAAAAAATCAAAAAATGAGCCAGGCATAGTGGTGTGCGCCTGTAGTCCCAGCTACTCAGGAGGCTGAGGCTCAAGGATTGCCTGAGCCCAGCAGGTCGAGGCTGCAGTGAGCTGTGATTATGCCACTGCGCTCCAGCCTGGGTAGCAGAGTGAGACCCCGACTCAAAAGAGAGAGAGAGGTTAATCAGTTAATTTATAAAACAAACAACTTGTACCAGCATAAGGGCTTCCATGTCCCCAAAATACCAGCTAAATTGAAATGGAAATGCTCATGCAGGTCCCCAAGGCTTGCATTGCCCCCCACGATCCACCAGTTCCCAACCCTCCGTCACCTTCCCATCTCACCCAGCATAATGTTGGAAGTCTCCTAAAAGATATAAAAACTGGCCTTCCATACGACCCAGCAATTACCCTTCTGGGAATATACCCAGAGGAACCCGAATCACGCTATTAAAAAAAGATACTGCACACGCATGTTTAATGCAGCACTATTCACAGTCGCAAGAAAGCAGAACCAACCGTGCTGCCCGCCAAAAGTGGACTGATAAAGAAAGTGTGGTATATTTACACGATGGAATATTATGCAGCCATAAAGAAAAACCAAATTACGAACGTTGCAGCAACCTAGATGGATTTAGAGTCTATCGTGCTCAGTGATCTATCACAGAAACAGAGATCTGAGTACCACATGTACTCACTCATAAGTGGACCCTGAACATTTATCCCAATATTATAAGAAAGGGATTGGCAGTAGCAGGACACTGATGGGGGCGGGGCGGGGGAGGGGGACACATAACATCAATAAGAGTAACCACACTTCCCCTGCACAATGACGTATAACCACATATGTGCCTCACCCTGAATTGTATCCCACATTTTTGAAATTAAAAGTAAAATAAAAAAAGATTGGAAGTCTCTGGGCTGCTACCCAGTCCTCTAAGACCCCATATATGCTCACTTGACCCCCTAGTTGTTTTTCTTTTCTCTTTCTCTCTTCTCTTCTCCTCTCCTCTTCTCTTCTTTTTGACGGAATCTCATTCTGTCTCCCAGGAGTACAGGTCTGGCATCATACCTTACGGAGGCCTCCAACTCCTGGACTCAAGCGATTCCCACACCTCAGCCTCCCAAAGTGCTGGGAATACATACAGGAGTGAGCCACTGCGCCCAGCCTCACCTAGCTGTTTCTTAAAGACACCATGCCGGTTCCCACCTCAGTGCTGGTTACTCCATCTGGCTGGAAAAGATTTTCAACAAATGGTTAGTTCCTTCCATTCATATAGATCTCATCATAAGATAACTTTTCCAAGCACCTATTAAATAAGAACTTCTTCCCCACCTCTACCTCCTTTAGAGGGATTGCCACCTGACTTTGTATTGATTTATTTACTGTCTGCTTCGCTTTCCAAAATATAAGTCCCATGATGGCAGAGTTAGTTTTAACTCACAATTGTATTCCCAGCACAAAGCAAAGTCGATTGGACCACTTCTTGGTGAGCAAAGATTCATTCCTGCCTCTGCTCCCACAGTCCTGTCCTGCCATCGGAAGGTTTCCTTGGCTACATGACTTATTCTGACCTTATGGTGTGTGGGGTGTAATACCCTGCTCCTCGACTTTGGTTTTGACCTTGTGTTACTTTGGCCTATGGAATTCTAGTCGACATGAACTAGCAGAGGCACTGGTGTTGCTTGCCCTCTGGGGTCCCTGTCTTTGCTGCGAGAAGAACACTGCTCAGGTAGTTGTCAGCACTCAGAGGACAGGAGACACATGAGCCCGCCTGGACCCGGCCCAACCAAGGCCACCCTAGATCAGTGGACCCCGGGCACCCTAACACACATGAGCAGGAAATAATCACTTTTGTGGTGAGGCACTAAGCCTTTATTGTTGTTTTCTACGCAGCAAAAGTGGACAGATGAAAGAAATCCGGATTATTTGTTGAATGAATTCGTTGCTAAGGTTTTAGTGTTCAAAAAAAGTCTGTGCTGTTAATGCATAATGAGGGTGGAGCACGTCGAGGGTTCTGGAGTTATGCTCACGTGGTGAGAAGAGAACAGAAGATCCCTGGGATGAGCACCCGATGGCACAGGCTCTCTGTTCAATGAAGCCTAGTTGCTTAGGGAAAGGAAGTGACCCCGGGTACCCCGTTCTTGGTGTTTCGATGCTTACAATTGGCATTCGTGTGCTGCAGTTTCCATGCCTTCTTCTCAACACTGGAAGGGGGTGTGTGTGTCTGTGTGTTTTTCTGAATGTGTGTGTCCATGTGTGCATCTTTGTGCATGAATGTCTGTATGGGTCTGTGTGTATAGATCTGTGTGTCTATATGTGTAGATCTGTGTGCATATATGTGTATTTGTGTGTAGCTGTGTGTTTCTGTGTGTGTTTCCACGTGTGTGTGTGTGGTCAGGGTAAGGAAAACAATGGGAAATGGGTTGGAGGGAAGAGCGAAATCCCAAAATTAAAGAACTACTTTTGAATAACATGTCGTGCATCTAAATTGAATCATATTACTATTAATTTTGACATTGACATCGGTAGGGACACATATGTCGAGATATGTTAAATACAAGTGAATACTTTATTTAGAAATCAATTTTTCCTTTTAAGTAAATACAATAGCACATTTTCAAAGCACTCAAGTAGTATCTACCATCTACCTTTCAATAAAGGACAGTTTCCTTAAGTCAGAAAGAACATCATCTTTGCACTTTCAAAGAATTTTCAGGAAAAGTGCTCTTACAGTCCCTCGAAGAACACTATTTATGTAGGTAAATAAAAGTTATCATGTCATTCATTATTTTAACTGACCTTAACAAAAAGAGAAAAAGCATCCACAAGGAACTAGAGTCCATTTTAAAGAATTTTGAACTCAAAATCACTCTATTGTTCAAGTGTTTCTGCAGTTTTGCTGGCAATCACATTCCTGGAAGATGCAGAGGATTCGTAAAGTTTGGATTTTCCAGTCACTGGCCTTTGGAGGCACTTCTAAACTGCAGGGCTTTGCAATCGTGAAATATGGCCAACCGCAATATGAAACCACCATTCCTGCGGCATTAGAAGCCGGAGTCAGACCCTGGTCCAGAGAGTGATGTACCGTGGATGCCAGTTTCTGAAAACCCATAAATCTTGGAGCATCCCTAGAATGTATTCAGTTTCTGGTGGAAGAATTGCTGTGTATTTGCCAAATCCGCCTTCTGCTCTCTTGAACATTCTTTGCTAGATAGATAGCATCAACCAGGGAGAAAATCCAAACTTGTTTGACTGTATCCATGGACATTTCAGCAAACGGAACATCATTTTGCCATTAGGATAATCAGATAAATGTGTTTTGTTTGGTTCAGAAAGATGGAAGAATTTTTAACCTAATTATAGAATTTACATTTTAAATAGGAAACATATGGGTATATATATTCAGATAGGACATAACATCCTCAAGTGTGTAAAAAGGACCGGCCCGACAGATGTTCACAGAGGATTGTATACCGAAGAAGTATCAGGTGTGATTTAAGTGATGGCAGCGACTAGAATCTGACTTGATTGCCAAAGAGGGGAGGAGAGAACTTGATTTGTGCCTCACCTCCCCTAGATGATTGTATTTCTCCAGTGATGTTTTCTCCAAAGATGTATTTTTCCTGCCAGGGCTGGCCTTATGGGTAGTTGGAGTAGACTGACTTCAAATGCTCAAGGTGTTTTTCTGGGATGTTGGGATAGCTGTAGTGCCAGGAAAACAAACTCTCTTTCTTCTAAGGCCAGTGATTAACATCCTTTTTTAAGGTCTTTGGTCTTTGTTACATAAAAATATCCTAAAACAGTGACTCTTTAACTTTTTTTCTGACTTTCCCAACTTAACATAACCCAGGAAGCTTAGCGATCAAATCATCTCTGTATAAAAGGATATTGCCTTAGGAATGCTTATTGCGTTTCTGTAGGTCATAGCAAAACACTAAGAACCACCTAAATGTCTAGCAACAGGGCATTGGTCAAATAAATCAGGTTACTTCGATATAATGGCTTGCTGTGTAACATCATTGGATATAATGTTAGGGAAGGATATTTGCATAACAAGAAAGTATTCACAAAGTGAAAAGGGTGACTAACAAAAGAATATAAAAGAAGTATGCTTTGAACATTTTAGTTGCTATTGCAGGCAGGCAAAAAACAAACACACTAACTGGTTGATTATAGTTATGGTTAGGTAATGGAGCTGTAAGCAATTTTATTAATCTTCTTTTCACATGTATATAGTCTAAATTTTCTACCAATGAGATTTTTCTTTTCTTTTCTTATCTTTCTTTTTTTTTTTTTGAGTAGGAGTGTCTCACTCTCTGTTGCCCAGGTTGGAGGGCAGTGGCACACTTACAGTCAATGCAGCCTCGACCTGCTGGGCTCAGGTGATCCTTCCACCTCAGCCTTCCAAGTAGCTGGAACCACAGGCATGTGCCACTATGCCTGGCTGATTTTTTGACTTATCGTAGAGACGAGGTCTCGCCCAGTTACCCAGGCTGGTCTTGAACTCTGGCAATCCTCTCACCTTCGCCTCCCAGAGTGCTGGGATTCCAGGTGTGAGCCACTGCGCCCCAGTTCCAATGAGATGTCATAAGTCACAGTGTCCTCCCATGGTCAAAACCCAGTAAGTGCTAAATTGTACTATTGCTATTATTATTATTATTATTATTTTGAGTTGGAGTCTCACTCAGTCGCCCAGACTGGAGTG